>NC_081861.1:73814113-74089063 GCF_963259705.1 Myotis daubentonii | reverse complement strand
AACCTAATAGGCAGCTGGCAGGTAGAAGCAAATATAGGGGAGCCTTGGGTTTTTTGCTGAACTACCCCCAGTACTAGTGAAAATCAGCTCTTGGTGTACAACTTGGTCCCTCCGATGTGTACCCAGGCCCAGCAGAGGTATTCACACACTTTGGGCATTCACTTTGTATCTTCCAACAGGTAACCCAGGGCTATCACAGACAGTACTTGACAATGACTTTCACCAACGTCCCCCCGAAGAGGACCCAGAACCAAAACACCTGGTGGAGAGCTTCAGACCACATTAGAACACTACACAATTAGCTCCACAAACAGCAGACCAAAAGGGAGATTCCAGAAGACACTAAATCCAGCTGGGGTAAATTCTACTTCTTAGACTCAGGCCCCACAGAGTAGCTTTACATTGGAGTGGGGGTTCATCTTAGTAGTCAGCCATCCTGAAGGTCACCACCACCTACAGATCTGCCAACAGCAATCAAGACTCAGCTACAATAGCAGAGTTCACATAACTCACACAAGGGACATTACTGGAGTACTTAACTCTGGTGATCAGGAAGATTGTACCACTGAGCCCCACTGGGCATTTACAAAAGGTCACCCTACCAAGATATAGCAGATCTACATAATGCATAGAAACAAATACAGAAAGGCAGCCAAAACAGGGTGACATGATGCAAATAAAAGAAAAAAGAAATCCCCAGAGAAAGAACTAAATAAAACAAAGGCAAGCAGTCTGCCAAATATAGAGCTCCAAAAAATCCATATACCCAGGGAAAGAATAGATTAACCCAGTGACAACTTAAACAAAAAGGCAGTAAACATAAAATAGTACAAAGAAACAATAAAAAGAAAACAGTAAAAAATGAAGACTATCAGAAATGAAGAATACACTAGAAGGAATCAACAGTAGGTTAAATAAAGCAAAGGGTTGACTCAGTGAATTGGAAAACACGGTATCAGAAAACACCCAATCAGCAGTGAAGCAAAAAAAAAAAAAAAATATATATATATATATATATATATATATATATATATATATATATTAAGCATAGTTTAAGGGACATCTGAAATAACATTTAGTATAACAACATTTACTTTATGGGATTACTGAAAAGAGGAGAGAGAGAGCAAAGGATCAAGAACCTCTTTGAAAAAATAATAACTAAAAACTTTCCTAACTTAGTGATGGAAAAAGACACACAAGTCTGGGAAGTGCACAGTGTTCTAAACAATAACCCAAAGGGAGAACTAAGATGGTAGCATAGGTAACCGCTGGTATTCACTGCCTCCCACAACCACATAAAAATTACAACTAAAATACAGAAAAACCTTCACTCAGAGCCACCTGAAATCTGACTGAATGGAAGTCCTACAACTAGAGAAGTAAAAAAGAAAGTACATCCAGACTGGTCAGAGGGGTGGAGGTGCAGAATAGGCTGGTCTGATACCCACTTGTGGGGTTACTTTTTAACCAGGAGGGATATATTGGCTGGGCTGGCCTCCCATGAGAAGCAAGGAGTCCCAGCCCCACATGAGATTCCCAGTTCAGGGTTCCAGATCTGGAAAGAGAAGTCCCTGTAACTACAGGATATAAAAACCAGCAGGAATTGTGGCTAAGTGATATTGATGCTGCTGGAGACCTAGGAAGTTCCTCATAAAGGGCCAGAGCAAGAACTTACATGGACCTGCTCCCTCTGAGCTCTAGCACTGGGGCAGCGGCTTTTGGGGAATCCAGAGACATATAAGGAGGAACTGGATTGTCTGGAATCTGGGCAGGAATTCCCGGACAGCTTTCTCCCAGAGAGGGATGCTCACAGGGCTCATTGTTTCTGTGCTTGAACCTCCCCCCATTACAGAGCTGACTGACAGCCATATCTGAGTTTCCATCAGCCTGGCTCATACTATTTGCTCCATGCTAGTGATTCCCTGAGGCCCTACCCCATGCAATTTGCATCCTCAACCTAAGTTGTTTGCAGTAGCTTTTCCATATGAATGGCCTGTCCTATCTCAGGCTTCAGACTTTCTTAAAATCTCTCAAACAAGGAGCAGCTAGTGTCAGTGTGCCCCAGACATATCAATAAGAGACCTAAGGCCCAGCACTACCACCAGCCTGCCTTGCTTCACAGCTTGGTCTCACCTGGGTATTTTCAAACCCAATACAAGTAGCAGCTATCTGTAGATCACTCTATAGCTTCTGCCAGGTGAACCCAGGCAATGGCTGACATTGCACCACCCTAAAGGTCCCAAAGTCAATGAGCCCAGTGGACAACTTCAGACCATAGGAGATTATCATTCCACAAATCCACAAGTAGCACACTCAAGGGGAAGACTCAGTTTGTAAGTCCTGCTCCATAGGGGTGTCTCCTGCACAGCAGCTCTCCCACTGTATTCACAGCTGGTCCTCAAGGCCAGTTGGCATGGATGTAAATTCCTTCCAGTGAGGCATACAGCAATCAAGGCCCAACTACAACAAGAGTATGCATACAGCCTACATGGGGACACACTTAGAGAGACTAACTCTGGTGACAGGGAAGGCTGAGACACTGGGCCCTATAGGACACCTACTACAAAAAAACCCACTCTACCAATTTTAGGAGACAAGCAGCTCTACCTAATACATAGAAACAAGCACAGGGAAGCAGCCAAAATGTGGAGACAAAGAAACCTGTCACAAAAGCAAGAACTAAAGAAATCTCAAAGAAAAGGCCTAAATTAAAGGGAAGCAACAAATTACTAGATACAGAGTTCAAAACAACGGTTATTAGGTTGCATGAGGATCTTAATTAGAGATTCAAGGGACTTAGTGAGTGCTTCAAAGGGTAACACTCATTATTTTGCCACTTTTAAAATTCTCTCTTTGTATTTAACCTTTGCCATTTTGATTATGATGTGTCTTGGTGGGGGCTCCTGTGGGTTCTTCTTCCTTTTTTAATAGTACATTTTTTTTTTAATTTTATTTTGTAAACCTGTACTGTTGAGAATATTAAAGACACCCCTCTTCCCCCCCAATTCTCCCCAGTACCTGGTTCAAGCCCCACACCAGACCTTTTTTTTTAATTTAATGCTTAAGACCATTCTTTTCAAACCCCAAATCTCTCACAGAACCCCAACATATCAAATAGATAAAGCAGGAGTTGCCCTTGTTGAAGAAAATTATGTGGGGCCTGCAGCTCTGAGAAACAGTTTGACGTTCTCTGCTCTACTTCTTTCAGTTGCTTCATGGTACAGACAAGTGAGCAGAGGCCCAGAGGGAAGCCATGACCTGCCCCTCTCCGGGCAGGACACAGCCTCTGGAGCCCTCAGTTCCTGTGCTGCTTCCATAGCACCACACTGGAGCCTACAGTCTTTCCAGCCAGGGCAGAGGAAGCTCCCAACAGTGCCTGCCAAGGTGAGAGCTTGGTCTTTTGGTTAGGTACTCCCTCGGACTGCTGGTCATGTGAGGGGCTGGCTGGAGGGTAGACTGGAAGTGCAAGGAGGTGGGGTGGGGAAGCCAGGTGTCTGTGTCGGATGGTTGTTGGGGCTCAGGGGCTGGGGACTGGAGGGCTGGGAGGGGCTGCCCAGGTCTATGGTGTTTTCCCCCTTCCTCAGGATGAGGCTGCTGAGCTCCTGGAGCAGTTGCTCCTCCAAGGACGATTGTGCCTGCGGGCTGTTCTTTGAAGGGGGACCTGGAGGGGGCTCCGGTGGCCTCTCCTCCCGGCCTGCCTTGGAGAGAAGGGGTTGATCAGAGGGTCTCTGGCTGGTGAGGGGGGTCTCTGACTTGGCTGTCTGCTCCCTCATGGTGAAGAAGGAGGTGGAGGTGTCCTTGGTCAGCTCCGGGAAGGCCCCCACTTCTTCATACACTGGCTCCTCATACACAGGCTCCTCCAGTTCCTCTTGCTCCTCTACAGACCCCTGAGATGACTTCATCGGCAGAGTCTGATTGGCGGAGAGAAGGGTAGCCCCGCTGTCATCCCCACGGATGGGTAGCAAAGGCATGGTGCCAAGGTCTGAGGAGGAACGGTGTCCTAAGACCACTGGCTGCTGGTCATCATGCTGGGCTTTGAGGATGCTGGTGGTCCAGTCCCACATCTCATCCTCGTCAGTGCAGGACAGGTAGAGGTGCATCTTCTCCAGTATCAATGTGAAGCCCCACGGTGTTGGAGGCTTTAGCTTCTTCCGGATCCCCAGGTAGACCTTGGCACCTTCCAAAGACCACTCCCGTTCTGGCTTAGAGCTCTTCTTCTCCTTGAGCAGCAGTAGGCAGCGACCACGAACCAGAAAGAACCTCTCCTGGAAGCGGTTTCCCAGCAAGCGGGGCGGTTCCTCTCGACACCGCAAGAGCCCCACCCTTCTGTGCCCATAGGTAGTACATACATGCATATAAGATCTCTTGCCATTCCCCCAACTCCCTTCCTTCTGAGATTTGTAAGTCTGTTCCAGGTTTCCATGCCTCTGGTTCTATTTTATTCATCAATTTATTTTGTTCATTACATTCCTTATATGTTTATTATGATTTTTAGATTCAATTGTTGATAAACATGTATTTATTGCCATTTTATTGTTCATGTATTTTATTTCTCCTTCTTCCCTCCTCCTCCTCCTCCTCCCCCTCCTCCTCTTCCTCCTCCACCTTCTTCTTCTTCTTCTTCTTCTTCTTCTTCTTCTTCTTCTTCTTCTTCTTCTTCTTCTTCTCCTCCTCCTCCTCCTCCTCCTCCTCCTCCTCCTCCTCCTCCTCCTTCTTCTTCTTCTTCTTCTTCTTCTTCTTCTTCTTCTTCTTCTTCTTCTTCTTCTTCTTCTTCTTTCTTCTCCTCCTCCTCCTCCTCTCTTCTCCTTCTTCCCTTCTCCTTCTCCTTCCTTTTCCTTCTTTTTCTAGAATACCCTTCAACATTTTGTGTAATACTGATTTGGTGGTGATGAACTCCTTTAGCTTTTTCTTATCTGTGAAGTTCTTTATCTGACCTTAAATAAAAAATGATAGCTTTAATGGGTAGAGTAATCTCAGTTGTAAGTGCTTGCTATTGATCACTTTGAATATTTCTTACCACTTCCTTCGGGCCTGCATAGTTTCTGTTGAGAAATCAGCTGACAGTTGTATGGGTTCTCCCTTGTAAATAACTAACTGCTTTTCTCTTGCTCCCATAAGATCATAAGCTGACTCTCAACAGAAACATTACAGGCCTGGAAGGATATGCATGAAATACTCAAAGTTATGAAAAGCAAGAACCTACAACCAGGACTACTCTACCTAGCAAAGTTATTTAAAATTGAAGGAGAAATAAAATGTTTTCCAGTCAAGAAAAAGCAAAAGAAGTTTATTATAACCAAACCAGTATTACAAGAAATGTTTAAGAGATTTCTTTAAGAAGAAGAAGATAAAAGAGAGAAATAATTACAAAATAAAAAATGGCAATAAATACGTCCTCATCAATAATCATTTTAAATGTAAGTAGATTACATTCTCCAATCTAATGATACAAGTTTGCCCAGGTGGATAAGAAAACAAGACCTATATATATGCTGTCTACAACTGACCTGCCTAGAATAAAAGACACACACAGAATAAAAGTAAAAAGATGAAAAACTTCCAACGCAAAATAGTAAATACTATACAATTCAGTCATCTATATAAAGTTCTAAAACAGGCAAAACTAATGTATTAGGACAGAGTCCATATAATATTCACTTCCCGGGGGGCTAGTGACATTTGGTGTCTTTACCTGAGTGTTGGTTATATGTGTGTCCAGTTTATACAAAAAAATGAGCTATACATTTGATAGGTTCACTTTTTAAATACATGTAATGTTTGAAAAAAATAATTAATTTTTAAAAGGCATTTTGGAAAGTGATTCAAAGCTGCCACTAACTCTTGTACGAGAGAGGCCCTGACTCTCTTAAACGTCATCCAAGGAAAGATGCAGGGATGACTTATTAAAACAAAAAGAGAGAGAGAGAGAAAGAGAGAGAGAGAGAGAGGTCCCTGTAGAGTGATTATTGTTTAAGTTGAGTCATGGGTACTTGTGATTTCATTATATTATTTTCTGTAATTTTGTTTCTGTTTTTAATTTTCCATAATAAAAACATTTTTTTCTAACAAAGAAAGAACAACAACAACGAAATAAGCTAATAAGATATTTGTATTACTTAGCTTAGAAAAAAATAGACTATCTATATATAAATAGAGGGTAGGCAAAATCAGAGGTTCAAGGTTAATGCTAAAGTTTCAAAAATATGCTGTCTTTGCAATGCATTAGCATTACTAAGCATTGGGCAGTATATCCTTTTAGAAATTATTCATGATGTTTTACTGTAACTAATATTTATTTTTCAATAAAGATGTTATACTTTAAAATATAATTGCATAAGTAAATATATTTCATGCAATATATGTAAATGTGAAGTTATAGTACTGCTAACAACATTTCTTTTTTATCTACCTTTAACATACAGTATGGGTAACAACAACAAATACATACTCTCAATGTATTCTCTATAAACATTTATGCTCTTAAATAATACCCATATATATACATTTATTAAAGAAAAGAGAGAATTATAAATATAGATTTGCTTTGTTTTAGTCTCTGTGAGAGGTGATGGCATCTAAGAAAGTGTAAAGAAAGTTACAAACTTAAGTCTGGAAGAGAAAAGAAAAAAATTAACATGATTTTTACATGGACGCTATGGTATATTACTCAGTATGTCACTCAAATATACCTCTTGAGGACTGAGACACTCATTTCCCAAACACCAATAATTGTTGACTGCTGGCCACTCACAGTGGAGTCCCTCCCTAGTAATTGCCCTCAAACAAGGTAGCTGCCTCTCCTGAGGTTGTACCCCCTTCTCAGTGCCAGCTTACATCCAATTACTACTGGCCAAGGTGAAAAAATAAAAACTTGGCCCGCTTATCATTTAAGAACATCTCTGAAGTGCTATCTCAGCTCTAGAACTACCCTGTAAATGTCTAAATTCTGTCTTTTCACTGCTTCACATTTAAATTCTACCTTTAAGTAATACTGTTTCCCTCACTTTCTCTCAGGTTTTGTTGTCAGCAGTATCACACTCAAATGCCTTGGGTGGGAGGAGGGGTCGGAGGGATAAAACACAACAACTCTTAAGCATAAATCTCTATTTCAGAGTCTTTTTCCTAGTGAACCTGATCTAAGACAGTTTGAAATAAAGAAAAGAAGCAAGAACAATTAACAAAGACAGAAAAAGATAATATGACCTAATGTCAAAATCATTAACTTAAATGTAATTCAGAGGCATGGACAGGTGTTTTAATAAAAGTAAACCACCTGGGAAATTTGTAAAGAATAAAGCAGAAGAAAATGGATAATCACTCACATTAAAAGTCATAACTATAAGGAACATTTTTTTTAAAGACTATAACAGACTGTTCTAGATGTCATTAAAGGATATGACAGACTGAGCATTTTGTTCTTATTTGTATGTTTGAGAGTACTTTTATACACTTAGAACACATTTCTAAAATCATAGCTAACATATTTAGATACATATAAAGAACAGCACAGCTCTTCCAAGTGTACTGCATTAAAACATTGAGTCTTAAGAAATATATACATATCAAATTAACTTTTCTGCACTTAAAAGATGAAACAACAAAATATTCTTTCTCACATAACTCCACTCCTAAAAATCTCCATTCTCTACAGTTCTTACCATATTAGCTTTGAACTTTTCAGCAAAGATTTATTTAGTAATTCAAAATTCACAAGTAACACTACTCATTCATTTTTATCTCACTTGTATTTCATTTTTATTTACATTGTATCTTTTTTCCCTGTAGGGGATACAAGTAAAGGAGCACTCTAAAAATGCTTCAACTGTGCTGAGTAGGGCAACTATAAATTGAAGATTAAATTTCCTAATTATATCCATGCCATATTAACATGTTTAATTATTAAACATAAAATGTAGAAGAAAATCTAACCAACTTCACTGAGTTTCCTCTATGTGCTTAAAACTGTTAAATACATTAAGAACAGTATTTTCCAAATTTCAGTTAATTGCATTAACCCCAATATATTTTCCATATTTAAATAACATTTGCATTATTTATAATATTTAAATTGTATCTTTTTGCTTAAATTAATTTACAGTAGACATTAGTATGGAGAGAGAGAGAGAGAGAGAGAGAGAGAGAGAGAGAGAGAGAGAAGTCAGTTAGGGCAATAGCCTCTGGAGAAAAAAGCTGCACTAAAAGTTGGGGAGTAGTGACTAGCAACTTCAGGGATAACAAGAAAATTAGGTCTTGATCTCCTGATCTAAGTTTGTCGGGCTAAGAGCAAAAGTAGGCAGGGTAGCAGGGGGAGGAGGAAGAAACATCGACGCTTAGCTTGATATATAATATTCTGAAAACTACAAAGGAAAAAAGGGAATCTAATCTGAGGAATAAATTGGGGCAAGAAAATCTGCAGAAATAGAAAGTAAGGGTTTAAGTATCTAAACTACTAGTTTCATATGAGGGTATTTTAGAGAATGGTTGCAATTTGGATGGGGCTAAAACTAAAGAAGTGCTAGGAGCTAAGGAAGGGATTTAGTGTGAGCTTTGAGATATAAAATGAAGTATGGAGAGGGTTAAAAGAAGAAAGATTAAAGGATATAACAATATGACAACTGAGGGATATAATGGACTTTAAAAATAGCATTCAGGAATTGGAAATTCAAAGAGGGAGATTGAAGATGGAGGTTCTACAGGTTAGAAGATGAGAAAGATGTGGACTAAGAGGGACATCTGAGAACTGATGTGGGGAGTAAAAGAAAAAGAAAGCAGGTAAAGAAGTACAGAAACGGGGAATAGACTGTCGATTAGAAACCAAGATGGCGGCATAGGTTATCGCCGGAGATTGCTGCCTCGAACAACCACTTCAAAAAACACCTAAAAGACAGAACGGACATCATCCAGAACCACAGGAAGGCTGGATGAGTGGAAATTCTACAACTAGGAGGAAAGAGAATATCATACCCAGACTCAGAGGAGGCGCAGTGCTGAAGTGAAATACTAAGGTGCAGAGTGCACGCGGAGCGGGCTGGCAGCAGAGGGCGCGGTTGTTGTTTTCAATTGGGAGGGACTTTCAGACTCTGAGCTCCAGATCCGGGCGAGTCTCTAGGGACCCAGACTCAAATGGGAGAAGCGGGACTGTCTGGCTTGGGTCAGAACTCGAAGGAAGCTTTCTCTCCGAGGTTTGCAGTGGTTGCTGGGACTCTGTGAGGCAGAGCCCCTAGGGACAGAACTGAGGGCAGCCATAACTGCTCGCTCTGGCCCGCCCTGTAGATCACCGGGGACCCGCCCCGCCCAAGCCCTGCACAGAGCCATTTGCCGGATAGCCTCAGGCAAACACTAGATTAGCACCGCCCTAGAGATCCAGCACAGAAGCTCTCCCACTGCAGACACAGCAGACTCTAATAGCCAGTTAGCCTGGAGGTCAAATCAACCCTGGGATTGCCGACAACAATCAAGGCTTAACTACAACAAGACTGCGCACAAAGACCACTAGTGGGTGCACCAAGAAAGCATAAGAAATGCGGAGACAAAGAAACAGGACAAAACTGTCAATGGAGGATATTGAGTTCAGAACCACTCTTTTAAGGTCTCTTAAGAACTATCTAGAAGACGCCGATAAATGTAGTGAGAGCCTCAAGAAATCTAATGAGACCCTCGATGTTATGATAAAGAACCAACTAGAAATTAAGCATACACGGACTGAAATAAAGAATACTATACAGACTCCCAACAGCAGACCAGAGGAGCGCAAGAATCAAGGCAAAGATTTGAAATGCGAAGAAGCAAAAACACCCAACCAGAAAAGCAAAATGAAAAAAGAATCCGAAAATACAAAGATAGTGTAAGGAGCCTCTGGGACAGCTTCAAGAGTACCAACATCAGAATTAGAGGGGTGCCAGAGGATGAGAGAGAGCAAGATATTGAAAACCTATTTGAAGAAATAATGACAGAAAACTTCCCCCACCTGGTGAGAGAAATAGACTTACAGGTCCAGGAAGCACAGAGAACCCCAAACAAAAGGAATCCAAAGATGACCACACCAAGACACATCATAATTAAAATGCCAAGAGCAAAAGAAAAAGAGAGAATCTTAAAAGCAGCAAGAGAAAGAAACTCAGTTACCTACAAGGGAATACCCATACGACTGTCAGTAGATTTCTCAACAGAAACTTTGCAGGCCAGAAGGGAGTGGCAAGAAATATTCAAAGTGATGAATACCAAGAACTTACAACCAAGATTACTTTATCCAGTAAAGCTATCATTCAAAATTGAAGGTCAGATAAAGAGCTTCGCAGATAAGGAAAAGCTAAAGGAGTTCATCACCACCAAACCAGGATTATATGAAATGCTGAAAGGTATCCTTTAAGAAGAGGAAGAAGAAGAAAAAGGTAAAGATACAAATTATGAACAACAAACATGCATCTATCAACAAGTGAATCTAAGAATCAAGTGAATAAATAATCTGGTGATCATAATAGAATCAGGGACATAGAAAGGGAATGGACTGACTATTCTTGGGGGGGAAAGGGGTGTGGGAGATTCGGGAAGAGACTGGACAAAAATCGTGCACCTATGGATGAGGACAGTGGGTGGGGAGTGAGGGCGGAGGGTGGGGTGGGAACTGGGATGAGGGGAGTTATGGGGGGAAAAAAGGGAACAAATGTAATAATCTGAAAAATAAAGATTTAATTTTAAAAAAAGTACAGAAACAATCTCGGGAGTGGCAGGCAGTGGGAAAAAACTATTTCAGGAGGTTAACCCTCTCCTAACCAGGATTATAAACAATCCTTATAGATTATTTACTGAAAATGAACAGTGAAAATAGCCATGCTCATCAACATTCAGTAAGTAGAATTCATGTGTTGGTGCATCACCTAAGTAATCTTTTATCCCAATAGAGGTAGTCTGTGAGCTCCATTAGTTTACAAGGTAATTGGGAAGACAAACGTTCATATATGAAATAAAAAACACTAAGTACTAAAATGTTTCCAGAGTAATTCGGAAAAAAAATGAGAATACAAATGAGCAAAGTAATGAGATTCAATTTTACAAACAAAATAGAAATTAACATTAAAATATAAGCAAGGTAGAGATATGAGACTAGCAGAATGTTTAGATTATGTTAAGAATGTAGTAAGTAAAAAAATGTTAAGAACAAAACTGACATATCCCCACATGGCAAAATTTTGAGAAAATGAACTAATGCTAAATGACAAGTAGTCAGTAAATATGATTCTGATAGACATGTGTTATTCCTTCTTGTAGTACTAATGTTCAATAAAAAATAATTTTAGCTAGCCTAGCTGGTGTGGCTGAGTGCTTGAGAATCAACCTATGAATCAGGAAGTCAGGGTTCAATTTTGGGTCAGGGCACATGACCAGGTTGCAGGTTTGATCCCCAGAAAGGGGCATGCAAGAGGCAGCCAATCAATGATTCTTTCTCATCATTGATGTTTCTATTTTTCTCTCTCTCTCCCTTCCTCTCTGAAATAAATAAAATTATATTTAAAAAATGAATTTAGCCAAATGGCATAAAATATTTGTGAAAAGTTATAGAAGCCACACATGAATCATAAAACTTAATATGGTGGACAAAAGTAGCACTTGTATAATGTTAAGGTGATATGGGAGCAGCAGTATCATTTGAAGCTGGTATCTGCAATATGAACTTTAGAACAAAAGAGAATAGAGAATAAATGAGGACAAATACTTATAGACTGTTGCAGACATACAAATATGTGTTGGAGTGGTAGTAACAGTAACAAAAAATATAGATAATCCAATAAAAGTGGCTAAAGACAAAATGGCAGGCATTGGTTAGTCGTATTTAAAAATCCTGCCATGAAAAATAATGAGTCAAGCCTGGCTGGTGTGGCTCAGTGGTTGAGCACTAACCTAGGGACCAAGAGGTTATGGTTCCATTCCCAGTCAGGGCACATGCCCTGGTTGCAGAATCAATCCCCAGTAGGGGGCATGCAGGTTGCTGCCAATTGATGATGTTTCTCTCTCATTGATGTTTCTACATTTCATTCCATCTCCCTTCCTCTCTCTCTAAAAAGAAAAAAAAATCAATAAAACATCTGTCAAAAAAAGTATGAGTCAAATACTACACCTACATTTTTGTGGGTTTTTTGAAAACATAAAAAACATGGTCCACAAGACTAAAATAAATTTAATGGCAATGGAAGCTAGCATTTTGAGGTGAGGAATTGATTCTGAATACACTAGCTGAGGTAATAATCATTAAACTGAGAATGATTTGGCTACAGTTAAAAATAAGGGTTATATGTCAAATAAATCTGTATTTATACAATCCATCCATTTGGAAATAATTTATGCAGAAGTGGCAATAAAACCATGAAATGGATAAATTAATAAAGTAATTATTTAGAGAAAAAGTACACATAGTTTTGAGGACTAAGATTTGGGAAGCATGTGCCCTTAAAAAGAGTGAAGGGGGAAAAAAAGAAAAAGAAAGTAAAAGTGAAACCAAGGCAATCCAGAGTGTTCTGAAAGCTAAGATAAGGAAGTGACTGAGTAATGACTGAGTAATCAAATGAAACAAAAATCAATGCAACGAAAGGGACTATTTCTTTTATTTATTTTATAAAGTTTATTTTTCAATTGCATTTTAATGTAATCATGATAAATATGTTTAAAAACCTTCAGGAAAACCTGCTTAAAAGAGAAAAGTGTAATGACAGTGTTTCATTAAATAGAGACCATCTATAAACAAGCAATTTTAAAAGGGAAATTCTGGTTTTTAAAAGTACATAGAAGTAAAGCTAATTCACTAAGCGGCCTGAAAAGGTAGATTTGAGATGGGAGAAGAATCGGTGAACTTGAAGATAAACCAATAATAGCTTGTCCGAAAAATCTTTATTTCTTGTATTTTCAAACACAATACTATATGCATTTTAGAATGTGTATGACTTTTGTTTACAAAAAGAACAATGTAGTGAAAACAGCCTGCAAGTAGTTTTGCAAATGGTATCTTTCTTATACTCTTTTCTTCAAGTATTACATTTTAGGTTGAAATCTATTTCCTGTTGAACCAGGACCGATTCAGCATGTTTTTCTCTTTAACACAAAACACCAATTATAAAATATGAAGGACAGAGAATAAAAGAATGAAGAAAAATCAACATAGCATCAGATAATTGTAGGACACTATAAAGTGCAAAAACATGCAAAATCAGAGTACTAGAAACCACAAAGAGAAACATTTAAAAAAATTAAAAGTAATGGCTGAACACTTAACAAATTTCATTAAAAGCATAAATGTACAAATTTAAGTATTGCAAAAAACTCCAAGAAGAATAAAACTAAACAGAACTACACTTACACACAATCACACCATAACAAAATCATTGAATGCCAAAGGAAATATATTAAAACTTTCAAGAGAAAAATGACATGTCACATAAAAGGGAATCCAAATAAGATTGTTAACTTCTCAGCAGAAACAGGAAAGACCAGAAGACCACGGGATGACATACTCAAAGTGCAGAAAAAAGAAAACTGTCAACTAAGAATATTCAACTTTGCCAAACTGTTTTTCAAAAATGAAGGTAAAAAAGGCATTTCCAGATAAGGTACTGAATTTGGTGATGGTAGACCTGCTTAATAAGAAATACTAGGGGATTCTGAAGATGGTGGCGATATAGGCAGACGCCACCCAGGTCGTGTCCTGGAGCAAATGGAGTGAGCAGATGAAACTAATAACACCCACCCCGAATTGGCGAAATTGCTCAGCTGGTGAGACCGTTTGCAGCCAGGAAGGGCAGAACTCCCCTGGAAAGGTAAAATAAAAACAGGGATTTGGGCAGAAAAGTTTGCCAGACCTCTGAACCCAGAGGGTTGGAGGGAGACCACGTGGCAGACAGCTGCGTCCCTTGGGACAGGCACAGCCCCTGACCGCGGGATTCCTGGCACTGCTGGGGGATTTGAGAGCTGGGTTCTGTGATCACGGAGGACTGAGCCTAAAGGGGGCAGCCTGAAGAGCTGACCAGACCATGCAGTGCTGGTAAGAGAAGAGCTTACAGAAACCAAGCCTTCCCCGTTTCCGCGGCCGGCGTTTGTTTGTTTGTTTTCACTGAATCCTATTCATAAGACATTTCGGATACAGACACTCACCTGTTGTGAAGAGAGGGAGAGGGTGCGGAGGAGTGGAATCTGGGGAGAGACTGAGGAGAGAAGGGGTGCAGGGAGAGGTGGCAGCGAATTGAGCTCTGAGACACCCCTGAGCCCAGGACTGGGGCAGCCACTCTCTCCGGAGAGTGAGACTCCTCCCCCCGCCCCCAGGCAAGGAGCACAGCCACACCCAGATTCCACCCTGAACGAGATCAAGGAATAAAATAATCTGATCAGTCCCTGGGAGTTAACAGGGTCTGGCCTATAGAGGGATTTTCAATCTCAGCAACAACACAGAGCTGGTAACTATTAAGGAAGCAGCTCTGGATAGTTCACCTCTCCAAATCAGTTTTAAATGCGATAGAGAAGCCGTATACCTCAGAGGCCAAACCCATAACACTGCCGCCCAGAGGCTGAGCCACAAACTGATTCTTTGCTAAACACAAAATAAGGCAGTCTGGAAAACAAATACGACCTGCTTTAAAATAAGGACTGTGGTTTACAACACAGAGGAACAGTGTATCGCAGGGAAACTCAGCACTCTCCTGAATACCTGGCAGGACTAAGGCGAGCCAGACTGAAGAATAGAAGAACCGAAGGACCTTCACTACTGCAAATATTTTTCTTTTTTTCACCTTTTAACTAAGAAACCAATTTTTTTCTTTCTTTTTTTTTTCTTTTTTTTTTCTTCTTTTTCCATCACCTGATTTTACCCTTTTAATTACTACGTTCTTATTTTTAACCAGTATTATTACTGCTACCATTTTACCATTTTTTAAAGTGCCATTTTATTTTTTCTTTATTTTATTTTGGGATTAGTGTCCTCCATTCTATTTTCATCGTTATATTATGAGTTGTTTCTAGTTTGCATCCATCTCCAAGGAACTGTTGCTGGAATTTCTTGGGATTAGTAGTGGTTCTATAGGAGTATTCTCCGCATATAAAAAGTCTCTTCCCCTCTTCCACTTCATTCTCTCTTTTCGCTCTTTTTTTTTCTTTTCTTTTCTCGCCTTTATTTTTCCCCCCTCCTTTTTCCCAATTTCATTTTTGCACTCCTTTTTTTGATCCTTACTTTTCTTTTCTTTTTTCTCTTTTATCTTTTTCTCTTCCTTCTTCCTTATCCCCTAATTCTCTTAATTCTGGTGGTCACCTTTATTTGGGGTTATTAATATCGTGAATATATTTGTGTTTAGTGCTTGGTACATGATGCCTTGTTGTGTTGTATTTTGTGCCTTTAAATCAACACAGCAGATGCAAGCAACAGCAGCCTCCTGAGCACCACACCCTCTGCTGAGGAACAGCAGCTGTACGTGTAGCCTCCCCACATCAGCCAGAAGAGCCACTACAGCTGTGAACAGCACCCACCAGAGGAGCTGCTGCCAACTGAGGAGCAGCTGCTACCGCAACCGACAAAAGAACAACCACAGACCAAGGAGTCACTGCCACCCAGGGAGCAGCCACTGAACGACTCAACGTCTAGATATGTCAGTTAGATCAAACATGGGTAGACAAAGAAATCCCCAAAAGAAAGAGAAGGAGGACTCTCCAGAAAAGCAGCTAAGTAATACAGAGTCATGCAACATGACAGAAAAAGAATTCAGAATATGGGACCTAGAGTTCATAAACCGGATGGAGGAAAAAATCAACTTCTACAAGAAGCAAGAAGAAACAGATGAAAAAATCAATAACATATGGAAGAAGCTAGAAGGAACAGATGAAAAAATCAACAACTTAAGTAAGACCCAAGAAGAAATGAAGAGTGATATAGCTGCAATAAAAAACACCATTGAAAGTATCAACAGGAGACTAGGAGAAACGGAGGACCGAATTAGTGAATTAGAAGACAAGGAAGCAAAACACACCCAAAATGTACTGCAATTGGAAAAAAAAATTAAAAGAGAGGAGGAGAGCCTATGGGAGCTTTGGGAAAACATGAAACAAAACAACATACGAATAATAGGGGTGCCAGAACAACAGAAAGATGAACAAGGATTAGAAAACCTATTCAAAGAAATAATATCAGAAAACTTCCCTGAGGTTGGGAAGAAAAAAGTCACACAAGCCCAGAGAGTCCCAAACAAGGTGAACCCAAAAGACCCACACCAAGACACATCATAATTACCATGGCAAACGTTCAGGACAAAGAGAGAATCTTACAGGCAGCAAGAGAGAGATGGAAAGTTACATACAAGGGATCTCCCATTAGATTGTCAAATGATTTCTCAACAGAAACACATCAGGCCAGAAAAGAATGGACTGAAATTTACAAAGTGATGCAAAGCAAAGTACTGAATCCAAGAATACTCTATCCAGCAAGGCTATCATTCAAACTTGAAGGGGAAATAAGAAGCTTCACAGACAAAAAAAAAGGCTAAGGGAGTTTATCACCACCAAGCCAGCAATGCAAGGAATGCAAAAGGGACTGGTATAAAAAGAAGAAATAAAAAGCTCAGAAAGAAAACAGCCACACAAAAAAAGAAATGGCTACAAACAAGTACCTTTCAATAATAACTTTAAACGTAAACGGACTAAATGCTCCAACCAAAAGACATCAAGTGGCTGAATAGATAAAAAAAACATGACCCATACATCTGCTGTCTATAAGAAACCCACCTAATTAGAAGGGACTCACATGGACTGAAAGTGAAAGGATGGAAAAATATCCCTCAGGCAAATGGAACGGAAAAGAAAGCTCGGGTAGCAATACTTATATCGGACAAAATAGATATCAAAGTGAAGGCCATAACAAGAGATAAGGAAGGCCACTTCATAATACTAAAGGGATCAATACAACAAGAAGATATAACTCTGGTAAACATATATGCACCCAATGCAGGAGCACCAAAATTCATAAAAAAACTCCTGGAAGATATCAAAGGAGAGATCAACAACAATACAATCATAGTAGGGGACTTAAATACACTACTGACATCACTTGATAAGTCCGCTAGAGAAACAATTAGCAAAGATACAGCAATCCTAAATGACTCACTAGATCAGATGGACTTAATAGACAACTTCAGAACACTTCACCCCAAATCCAGGGAATATACATTCTACTGAAATGCTCATAAGACATATTCAAAAATAGACCATATATTGGGACACAAGCAAAATATCCCCAAATTCAAGAAGCTACTAGACTTAATACATGAATTTGGCAATGTAGCAGGTTACAAAATTAACCCCAAGAAATCTGAGGCATTTCTATACACCAATAGTGAACTTTCAAAAAGAGAGATTATAAAAACAATCCCATTCACCATCGCACCAAAAAAATTAAGCTACCTAGGAATAAACTTAACTAAAGAGGTAAAAGACCTCTACTCAGAAAACTACAAGACGTTGAAAAAAGATATAGAGGAAGACATAAACAGATGGAAGAACATACCGTGTTCATGGATTGGTAGAATCAACATCATCAAAATGTCCATACTACCCAAAGCAATCTATAAATTCAACGCACTTCCCATTAAAATACCAATAGCATACTTCAGAGATGTAGAACAAACTCTCCAAAAATTCATCTGGAATAAAAAAAAGACCCCGAATAGCTGCAGCGATCCTGAAAAATAACAAAGTAGGTGGGATCTCAATGCCAGATATCAAGCTGTATTACAAAGCCAGTGTTCTCAAAACTGACTGGTACTGGCACAAGATCAGACATATAGATCAATGGAATAGAATAGAGAGCCCAGAAATCGGCCCGAACCAATATGCTCAATTAATATTTGACAAAGGAGGCAAGAACATACAATGGAGCCAAGATAGTCTCTTCAATAAATGGTGTTGGGAAAACTGGACAGACATATGCAAGAAAATGAAACTAGACCACCAACTTACACCATACACAAAAATAAACTCAAAATGGATAAAGGACTTAAATTTACGACAGGAAACCATAATAATTCTAGAAGAATCCAAAGGCAACAAAATCGCAGACATATGTCGAAGCAATTTCTTCACTGATACAGCTCCTAGGGCACTTGAAACTAAAGAGACAATGAACAAATGGGACTACATCAAAATAAAAAGCTTCTGCAAAGCAAAAGAAACCATCAACAAAACAATGTGAAAACCCAGTGTGTGGGAAAACATATTTGCCAATGTCATATCTGATAAGGGCCTAATCTCCAAAATTTATATGGAACTCATGCAACTTAACAAAAGGAAGATAAAAAATCCAATCAAAAAATGGGCAAAGGACCTAAATAGACACCTTTCAAAAGAGGACATTCAGAAAGCCAAGAGACATATGAAAACATGCTCAAAGTCACTAATCATCCAAGAGATGCAAATCAAAACAGCAATGAGGTACCATCTCACACCTGTCAGACTGGCTATCATCAACAAATCAACAAATGACAAGTGCTGGAGAGGATGTGGAGAAAAAGGAACACTTGTGCACTGCTGGTGGGAATGCAGACTGGTGCAGCCACTATGGAAGACAGTATGGAGTTTCCTCAAAAAACTACAAATGGAACTCCCATTTGACCCTGTGATCCCTCTTCAGGAATATATCCCAAGAAACCAGCAGCACCAATCAGAAAGGATATATGCACCCCTATGTTCATAGCAGCACAATTCACCATAGCTAAGATCTGGAAACAGCCTAAGTGCCCATCAGTAGATGAATGGATTAGAAAACAGTGGTACATCTACACGATGGAATACTATGCTGCTCTAAAAAGGAAGGAATTCTTACCATTTGCAACGGCATGGATGGAACTGGAGAGCATTATGCTAAGTGAAATAAGCCAGTCAATGAAGGAAAAATACCACATGATCTCACTCATTCATGGATAATAGAGACCATTATAAACTTTTGAACAATAATAGATACAGAGGCAGAGCTGCCTCAAACAGATTGTCAAACTGCAGCGGGAAGGCCGGGGAGGGTTGGGGGACAGGAGGTAGGGGGGTAAGAGATCAACCAAAGGACTTGTATGCATGCATATAAGCATAACCAATGGACATAAGACACTGGGGGATAGGGGAGGCCAGGGGACTGTCTAGGGCTGGGGGGGAAAAAAGGAGACATATGTAATACCCTTTGTATTACTTTAAGCAATAAAAAAATGGAATGCCAAGAAGGCTCTGGAATCTAAGTCAAAATAAATAAATAAATAAAAAAGAAATACTAAAGGAGCTCTGACCGGTTTGATTCAGTGGATAGAGCATCAGCCTGTGGACTGAGGGGCCTGTGGACTGAGGGGTCCCGGGTTCGACTCCGGTCAAGGGCATGTACCTTGGTTGCGGGCACATCCCCAGTGGGGGGTGTGCAGGAGGCAGCTGATTGATGTTTCTCTCTCATTGATGTTTCTGGCTCTCTATCCGTCTCCCTTCCTCTCTGTGAAAAATCCATAAAATATATTTTTTTTAAAAAAGAAATACTAAAGGAAGTCTCTAGGCTGAAAGCCACTAATCATGACCAATATTTGAATCTACATAAAAACAGAAACAGCACCAGGAAAATTACTAATCCTATCTAATAATAGACAAACATGGTAATTTACCGTACCTTTACTACCCCTCCCATTGGCTAATCAGCACAATATGCAAATTAAATGCCAACAAAGATGGCTGCTAATTTGCATACTTCCGGCAGGGCAGGCCAGCATGAGCCACCTAAGCTCCGCCCCCAGCCAGGACCCCATGTGTGGCCCTGGGCGGCTGGGATCCCTGTTTGCAGCCCTGGGGGGTGGGGCTTGGTGGCGCGATTGGCCAGAGGAAGCCCTATTCTTGTAGGGACTGCTGGCAGCCCATTCAGAGACACAAACATGCAGGCCCTGCACCCAGCAGTCCCAAGGTCCACCACCTTGGTGCTGGTGCCTGTTTGAAGACACTGATCCTCAGCCCCAGCACACAGGAGGCCCAAGCCCTGCCATCAATGTGCTGGGGCTGCTGGGGTTATCAGAGACACAAACCCGCAGGCCCGGCACCCAGCAAACCCGAGGCCAGCCACCGCAGTGCTGGGGCTGCTGGAGGCCAGATGAGAGACACAACACACAGGAGGGCCCGGCACCCAGCAGACCCACGCCCTGCCACCATGGCACTGGGGCTGATGGGGGCTGGATCAGAGGCACAAACCCGCAGGGGGGCCCTGAACCCAGCAACCCCAAAGCCCACCACCTCGGCGCTGGGGCTGCTGAGAGCAGGATCGGAGACACAAACCCTGCAAGCCCTGCACAGGAGAGGTGCTCTGATCCAGGTGAAATGTTTTCCCTCTAACCCAGCACTCCCTTGGAGTCCGGTGTGGAAGGTGCTCTCCCTGGGAACCCGGAAATCCACCTCTGGGGCAACTGTGCAGCAGCCACTCATGGCGAGCCACAGAGAGGGTGACCTACCCATGCAGATGTTTACGCTGGCAGAGGCCATGCAGCTGCCATAGTTGAAGTCATCCTTGATGTAGGAGCGGGGGTAGCGGGGATCATAGTGGGCCAGGTTGGCAATGGAACCCTGCTCCCTACCGAATGACTAGAGCACATGGTCCTCACTCACTTCCTGAGCAGCAGTCAGCCCCAACCGGGGATGAACCCTAAACCTAAGTAGGTGCCCTGGCAGAATGGAACCCAAACCTTTGCTGTAGCAGAGGAGCTCTGACCCACAGCAGGGGCCAGCGCAGCTGGCGAGTGCAGCGGTGGTGGCGGGAGCCTTCGTGGCAGCACTAAGGAGCAGCAAGCTGAGCGGTAGGAAGCAGCAAGTAGGTGGGTGGTAAGGAGGGAGGGGGTCCCGGACTGCAAGAGGGCACAGGCTGGGCTAAGGGACCCCCCCACCCATCCCAAGTGCATGAATTTCATGCACCGGGCCTCTAGTGTTATTATAAAAAGCATTATAAATGTATATTTCTCCTTTCTTATCTTCACTGATTTTTAAAGAAATTATATAAAATTTCTTTAAAATTTTATAAAATTATATAAAATATATATATAGTTGAACTTATAAATGAAATAAGCCATTCAGGTAAAGACAAGTATTACATGATCTCCTTATATGTGGAATCTAATAAACAAAATTAACTGATGAAGAAACATGGAAGGTTTCCAGAGACATGGAAGCATGGGACAGACTGACAAATCTCAGAGAGAAGGGGGCAGAGGGGGCAGGAAGAGATTAACCAAAAAATGTATATGCATATATGCATAACTCATGAACACTGACAATAATATAGTGAAGGCCTGGGAGGGGCAGGAATGGGGTGAAGGGGTCAATGGGGGAAACAGTGGGATATCTGTAATACTTTCAACAATAAAGATAAATTTAAATATATATATATATATATATATATATATAGAGAGAGAGAGAGAGAGAGAGAGAGAGAGAGAGAGAGAGAGAGAGAGAGACACTAACAGCACAATGGAGGTAAGTGGTCACAAACAGCACTGATATTAAAAACAAACAAACAACCAAACAAAAAACACCAGATGATGACCTTAATCCAAAAACATCAAAAGCAACAATAACAGAAAAGGTAATTGAAGAAGGTTAGTATAGGCATAATTCAGTGATATTTCATGTTTGGTTCCAGCCTACTACTATAAAGTAAATATTGCAAAAAAAATGATTCATAAATAATTTATTTTCCAATCCTATATAATGAAGAGATGGGGTGCAAGCAGGGAGGTGCCCAGAGGAGGTGGGACCATCCGGTGGCAGGGAGGGTGGGGATGACAGCCCATAGCAAACCCCTCACCAGTCCTTCGCCACTGCCGATCACACTCAGAGCGCCCCGCCACCCACCTGCCAGGGGAAGGAGCGCAGTGCACGTGCCACCAGGAAGCAGCACTCAAACTCTGAAGCAGGTGAGAGGCTTCCACACTCTGCTCCAGCGCCATGACAAGGCGGAGCCACCACATTGCTCTGGCGACGGGTGGAGGTGGGGGGGTGCCCAGAGGAGGCGGGACCAACCAGAGGCAACTTGCGGGACTGAGGGCAGGGCTTGAAGCAGCCAGAGAAGGCCAGAGGGGTCGAGGTGGGGTCAGGCATGCTCAAGCTCTGGGTGGAGAGGTTAGGGTGTCAAGGCCCAGCAGTGGGTGCGTGGGTAGGGCGCGTGGGTGGGCAGGGTCATGAGATTTTGCATGGTGGGCCTCTAGTTATATATAAAATGTATGTTTACACTATATTGTAGTATAAGTTTACAATAGCATTATGTCTAAAAATGTACATACCTTAAATAAAAAAACACTTTATTGCTAAAAACAAATGCTAAACATTATCTAAGCCTTCAGTGTGTCCATTTTTTTAATTATTATTATTATTTTATGGTGGAGCACTTTGCCTTGATATTGAGGGTTACTAACTGATCAGGGTGGTGGTTGCTGAAATTAGGGGTGGCTATATCAATTTCTTAAAATAAGACAAAAATATAGTTTGCTGCATCGATTGACTCCTTCTCTTACAAATAATTTCTTTGTAGCATGTAATGCTATTTGATAACATTTTACAAACAGTATAACTTCTTTTGAAATTGAAGT
This sequence comes from Myotis daubentonii, assembly GCF_963259705.1. Taxonomy (NCBI): domain Eukaryota; kingdom Metazoa; phylum Chordata; class Mammalia; order Chiroptera; family Vespertilionidae; genus Myotis; species Myotis daubentonii. The sequence continues at coordinate 74,066,450 of NC_081861.1, read as the reverse complement.
CAGTCCTCTCAAACTCTGCCACTGTTTCATTCACCAAGTTTATGTAATATTCAAAATCCTTTATTGTCATGTCAACAATCTTCACAGCATCTTCACTAGAGGTAGATTCCATCCCAAGAAAGCACTTTCTTTTACATATTTTTTTTATTGATTTCAGAAAGGAAGGGATAGGGAGAGAGAGAGATAGAAAAATCAATGATGAGAGAGAATCATTGACTGCCTCCTGCATGCCCCCTACTGGGGATTTGCCGGGAGCCGGTCCATGCTTGCTGTTTCAAGGGACCTGGCATTTATGGCATACTGTTCTTAATATGTTTGCTCACATTCTTGGCACTATGTGTTTTAACCAAGGTCTCTGAGAAAGGTTGTTTCCCCAGGTAGGGATTTTCCCCTGAAGTTAGGGAGGGAATAAAACCTCTTAACTAAGTGCCAGGCAGGTAATTAATCACTTTAACTACGAACAATCATGCTTAAGCTACATAATCTTTACTCCCTGGAATGGAGATAAGAAACGCCCTAACCTTTGGAATAGAGATTGATAGGATTGGAATCAACTGGTATAAATACAGATGCAACAAGACAGCAGGAGACAGAACTTAGAAAGACAGAACTAAGAAGACAGAACCTACACACAGAACCTACACACAGAACCTACACAGAACGTCCTCTAGAGACAGAAGAACTTCGCTGGAGAGAAGATGGCAAAAGATCCTGGACAGAAACTGGCCTCGGAACCTAGAGACAGAACCTAGCGAGAGAACATGGCAAAAGATCCTGGACAGAACTTGACTACAGAAATTGGCAAGAGAACTTGACTAGAACCTGGTGACTGAACCTGGCTGGAGAACCTAGCGAGGGAACATGGCTACAGAACCTGGCTGGAGAACCTGGAGAACCTAGCAAGAGAACATGGAGATCCTAAGCAGAACCTCTCTGGAGATCCAGACCAGAACTTGGCTGGAGATTGTGGCTAGAGATCCTGGCAAGGCTGCTGATCAACTGAACGCTGTCTCCGTGTCATTCCTTCTTCGCCGACTCCGTCCACACCTTTGGGGACCCCTGGACCTGCTGGGGTTGGACCCCGGCAGGGATTGAGCCCGCAACCTGAGCATGTGCTCTTGACCAGAATCAAAACCAGGACCTTTCAGTCCACAGGTCGACGCTCTATCCACTGAGCCAAACCGGGTAGGGCAGCACTTTCTTTTCACATCCATAAGAAGCAACTCCTCATGCATTAGAGTTTTATCATGAAATTGCAGCAATTTAGTCACATCTTCAGGCTCCACTTCTAATTTTAGTTCTCTTGCTATTTCCACTGCATCTGCAGCTCCTTCCAGTACTTAATTTAGAACACACACTTATTAAGTTTACCATCTTATATGGGATGCCACATCACACCAAAGCAATTATAATAGTAACATCAAAGATCACTGATCACAGACTGCCATAATAAATATGATTATAGAAAAAAGATGGCAGCTGGCAGGACGGAGGTGAGGGATAGAAAGTGAGTGAGTGAGGGGATGGAAGGAGAGTGTGTGGATGTGTGTGATGTGTGTGTGAGTGAGTGAGGGACAGTTAAATCTGGCAGGAGCAGCAGAGGCTGGCAGACCAGGCTCTCTGGGACAGGGAGAGACTACCACCTCTGTAGGCACTCCCCCAGACTGCGGGACTCCAGCAAGGAGCCCACACCATCTTAAAGGGGAGAGTGGCCTCTTCTAGGAACTCATCAGCACCACTGCCCAGACAGGCCTGGGATACTGCCCTCCCGCAACCCAGCAGCCACTCCAGCCAAAATCCTGCAGCCACACCGCAATTTCGCAGACCCTGGGATCTCCTCCACCAAAGGAGCACTGCGCCCCGCCAGCAGCAGTAAGTGCAGCCTCCCCACCCCAGAGGCAGACCTCCAACATCGCATTCGCCCCTCTCCAGCCTGCAGGTCTCCTAGGCACACCACTCCATAGATTTCTCTTAGCAGTCACTGTGAGCCTCAGCTGGGTGTGATTTTGTACAGACACAGGCGCACTGCCCCCCAGTAGAAATTCTGAATTCCTTCTGCCTGAATAACTGCCCACACACACCCAGCTGCACAATTTCAGCGCCAGGGCCCCTCAGCACCAGGACCCCTCAGAGTGCCTCAGAGCAGGGCCCCTCAGAGTGCCTCAGAGCTCAGTGCCAGCGAACTGCACTGCCACAGTTGCTCACTCCCCCTGAGCCCATCTATCCACAGGGCACTTTGGGAAGCCACAGTGAGCCTCCGCTGGGTCTGATCTTGGACTAATAGGGACACACTCCCCTGGGCAGTAGAAATTCTGAATTCACCCATCCTGGATACCGGCCCAAGGACGCCTCCATTAAGCATTCCAGGGCCCTTCAGAGTGCTTCAGTGCGCCTGCACTAGCAAACTCACTGCTGGTGCTCCTGTGTGCCACCACTGGGAACTCAAGCCTATCCACAACAGGTGCATCAGCAAAAACTGAGTTTCCCCACCCTCAGCTACAGAACTCTTGACACTACAGTTGCATGCTTTTCCAGCATGCAGGACTCCCAAGACCACTCCTCCACAGGCAGCCCTGGGGCCCCACTGCAAGCCCTGCTGATCACACATTTAAACAAACAGGGGTGCACTGCTGGGCTGTAGAAACGCTGAATTCCCTCTTCTGGGATACCTGCCCACAGACACTGCAATCCAGTGGCTTCAGTGCCAGGGCCCTTCAGAGTGTGTCAGTACACCCTGCTGGCAAACACATCACAGGTGCCTCTGTGAGCTGCCACTGGGATCACGTGTATCCAACCACGGAGGCAGCAGCAAAAGCTGAGTCTGGCCACCCCACAACTACAGAACTCTGGACACCACAGTCACACTTTGCCAGAACGCAGGCTTTCTGAGCCCCACCACCCCAATAGACGGTTCCTGGGTGCCACTGTGAGTCCCTGCGGGGCACACGTGATTTCAACCAAGGGCATAAGACAGCAAAAATTGGAACACCCCCTCCATGGCTGCTGACTTCTAGACACCTCACTTGTGCTTTTCCAGCTCGCAGGCCTACATTAAGAGAACCCAAATAGCTCAAGTAGGGAGTTACACTAGACTACCAAACCCAGGAGACCTTAGAGGTCACACCAGTAGCACCATATCCTAAAGAAACTGGGTAGCAAATCAATCGGAACTACAATTAAAACATTACAGCAGGAGAGAAATTAAGATGGCGGCATAGATAAATACCGGGAAATTGCTGCCTCCCACTACAACTTCAAAAAAAACAACATAAAGACAAAACAAACAGCATCCAGAACTACAGGAAAGCTGGCTGAGTGGAAATTCTATAACTAGAAGGAAAGAAAAGCACACTGAGAGCCAGAGGAGCTGCAGAAGTAAAGTGCAGAGGTACGGAGGCTCACGCACACGGAAAAGGGCTGGTCCCTGAGGACGCGGCTGTCTTTTTAAATCGGGAGGGAGTCACAAGCTCCCACCTGCTCTGAACTCCGGTTCCGGGAAGTCTCTGGGGACCCAGGACTCATACGGGGAGAAACTGGACTGTCTGGCAGTGGGCAAAACTCAGAACTTGAGGTCGGCTTTCCCTCAGAGGTGCTTGCAGCAATTACCAGGACACTGAGATGCGCAGCCCCTTAGGGCAGGGCTGAGAATCCACCATAGCTGCTTGCTCCGTCCTTTGATTCCCTGAGACCCCGCCCCACCCAGGCTGCGGCAGAGGCTTTTGCATATGAATGCCCTGGCCCTTTGCAACCTGAAAATTACCTAACTGCAGCTGGGCCAGACAGACCCAGAACTTCCAAGAGAAGGCCCAAGGCCCCACAGCGGCTTGCATTGCTTCACAGCTGGGCCTCATCAGGGTACCTCCAAACTCCAAAAAAAGAAGGGGAATCTGCAGTTCTCTTCATAGCTCCTGCTGTGTAACCTCAGGCAGAGGCTAAATTAGCACCTCCTTAGATCCAAGAGCCAGTGTACCCAGTGGTCAGAGGGGGACCATCCAGATTACAACTCCTCAGATCCAGAAGGGACACACTCAGGGTGCAGACTCAGTGAGCACCAAATCCCCACCGAAGCAAGTCTTGCCCCAGAAGGGTGTCTTCAGCACAGAAGTTCTCCCACTTCAGACACAGCTGATTCTCACTGCCAATTGGCCTGGAGGTCAATTCCTCCCAGTGATCCTACAACAATCAAGGCATAACTACAATAAGACTGTGCAAAAAGCCCACAAGGGGGTACACCAAGAGTGTCCACCTCAGGTAACTGGGGAGGCTGAGCCACTGGGCCCTACAGGACACCTAGCACACAAAACCACTCTATCAACAAAGGGAAGCATAAAAAATGCGGAGACAAAGAAACAGGTCACTAATGACAGAAATGGAGGAACGCAAACAACTGGATATAGAGTTCAAGGCCACGTTTATAAGGTTTTTCAAGAATTTCATGGAAACCGCCGATAAATTTAATGAATCCCTCAATAAGTATAGTGAGACCATGGAGGACATGAAAAAGGACCAACTAGAAATTAAGCATACACTGACTAAAATAAAGAATAATTTACAGAGATCCAACAGCAGACAAGAGGATCCCAAGAATCAAGTCAAAGATTTGAAATCCGAAGAAACAAAAAAGACCCAACCGAAAAAGAAAAAAGAAAAAAGATTCCAAAAATATGAAGATAGTGTAAGGAGCCTCTGGGACAACTTCAAGCGTACCAACATCAGAATTATAGGGGTACCAGAAGAAGAGAGAGGGCAAGATATTGAAAACCTATTTGAAGAAATAATGACGGAAAACTTCCCCTACCTGGTGAAAGAAATAGACTTACAAGTCCAGGAAGCGCAGAGAACCCCAAACAAAAGGAACCCAAAGAGGACCACACCAAGACACATCATAATTAAAATGCCAAGAGCAAAAGACAAAGAGAGAATCTTAAAATCAGCAAGAGAAAGACAGTCAGTTACCTACAAGGGAGTACCCATACGACTGTCAGCTGATTTCTCAACAGAAACCATGCAAGCCAGAAGAGAGTGGCAAGAAATATTCAAAGTGATGAATGCCAAGAACCTACAACCAAGATTACTTTATCCAGCAAAGCTATCATTCAGAATAGAAGGTCAGATAAAGAGCTTCACAGATAAGAGAATGCTAAAGGAGTTCATCACCACCAAATCAGCATTATATGAAATGCTGAAAGGTATTCTTTAAGAAGAGGAAAAAGAAAAAGGAACTCTTACCATTTGTTACAGCATGGATGGAACTGGAGAGCGGATAAATACCACAGGATCTCACTCATTTGTGGAATATAATGAACAACATAAACTAATGAACAAGGACTGATCCAGAGACGGAGAGGCATTGATTGGACTGTCGGGCCTTGGAGGGAAGGTAGGGGAGGGTGGGGGTAAGGGGGAAAGATCAACCAAAGGACTTATATGCAAGCATATAGGCCTAACCAATGGAAACGGACAACGGGGGGGTGAGGGCATGAGCGGGGGGGGGGGAGTAGAAGGTAACGTGGGGATAAGGACACATATGTAATATCTTAATCAATAAAAAATATATTTTAAAAAAAACATTACAGCAAAACATGGGAAGACAAAAAAAGCAATCCACAAAAGAGAGAAAAAGAAAAATCACCAAAAGGGAGTTAAATGAAATTGAGACTACTAACTTATCAGAGAAAGAATTCAGAGTAAAGGTTATAAGGATGCTCACACGGCTGGATGACAAATACACACAACTCAATGAGAATTATAAGGAGCTGAATGAGAATGTCACCAACATGAAAAGAAATCAAGAGGAAATGAAGAATGACATAGCTGCAATAAAGAACACAATGGAAGGCTTAAACAGTAGACTAGAAGAGGCCGAGGACCGCATCAGCGAATTAGAAGACAAGGTAGGAAAAAACAGACAAACACAGAAGCAACTGGAAAAAAAGTTTAAAAATCAAGAGGAGAGCCTAAGGGAGCTTTGGGACAATGCAAAACGAAATAACATTCACTTAATAGGGATACTAGAAGGAGAGGAGGAGAAGCAAGGAATAGAAAACCTGTTTGAAGAAATAATGACAGAAAACTTCCCTGATACTGGCAAGAAAAAAACTACACAAGTCTAAGAAGCACATAGAGTGCCAAACAAGATGAACCCAAAAAGACCAACTCCAAGACACATCATAATTAAATTGGCAAACACCAATGACAAAGTAAGAATCTTAAAGGCTGCCAGAGAGAGACAGAAAGTTACCTATAACGGATCTCCTATTAGAATATCAGCTGACTTCTCAACAGAAACACACCAGGCAAGACGAGAATGGAATGAAATATACAAAGTGATGCAAAGCAAGGGAATGAATCCAAGAATACTATACGCAGCAAGGCTATCATTCAAAATTGAAGGTGGAATCAGGAGCTTCACGGACAAAAAAGGGCTAAGAGAGTTTATTACCGCCAAGCCAGCAATGCAAGAAATGCTAAAGGGACTGCTGTAAAAAGAAGAAACAGAAAGACAAGAAGAAACACACACATTAAGAATAAAAATGACCACAAACAAGTACTTTTCAATAATAACATGAAATGTAAATGGAGGAAATGCTCCAATCAAAAGACACAGGGTAGCTGAATGGATAAGAAAACATGACCCATATATTTGCTGTCTGCAAAAGACCCACCTCAGAACAAAGGATTCACACCGACTGAGACTAAAGGGATGGGAAAAAAAATTTCAGGCAAATGGAAATGAGAAAAAAGCTGGGGTTGCAATACTTATATCTGACAAAATAGACCTCAAAGTAAAGGCCATAACAAGAGATAAGAAAGGCCACTACATAATACTAAAGGGAACAATTCAACAAGAAGATATAACTCTGGTAAACATATATGCACCCCATACAGGAGCACCCAAATACATAAAACAACTTCTGGAAGGTATCAAGGGAGAGATCAATAGCAATACAGTCATAGTAGGGGACTATAATACCACACTGACACCACTGGATAAATCCTCTAAACAAAAAATCAGCAAAGAAACAGCAATCCTAAATGACTCATTAGATCAGATGGACTTAATTAACATCTTCAGAATATTTCACCCCAAAGCTACAGAATATACTTTCTTCTCCAGTGAACATGGGACATTTTCAAAGATAGACCATATATTAGGACACAGGCAAAGTCTCTTCAAATTCAAGTGAATAGAAATAATAACAAGTATCTTCTCAGATCACAATGGCATAAAATTAAAAATCAGCTACAATAAAAACATTGAAAAAAAATCAAACACTTGGAGGCTAAATAGCATGCTATTAAACAATGACTGGGTTACCAGAGAGATCAAAGAAGAAATAAAAAGCATCCTGGAAACAAATGACAATGAAAACACAACAATCCAAAATCTTTGGGACACAATGAAAGCAGTCCTGAGAGGGAAGTTCACAGCTCTACAGGCATACCTCAAAAAACAAGAAAAACTGGCAATAAATGATCTAACCCTAAAACTCAAAGAGTTAGAAAGAGAGCAACAAGAAAAGCCCACAGTATCCAGAAGGAAGGAAATAATAAAGATCAGAGCAGAAATAAACAACATAGAGACAAAAAAAATGCAAAAGATCAATGAAATCAAGAGCTTGTTCTTTGAAAGGATTAACAAGATTGATGAACCTCTCGCAAGGCTCACCAAAAAACAAAGAGAGAGGAACCAAATAAACAAAATCAGAAATGAAAGAGGTGAAGTAACAACTGATCCTACTGATATACTAAGGATTGTCAAAAAATATTATGAAAAGCTCTACTCCAACAAACTGGACAACCTCAATGAAATGGACACATTTCTAGAAAAATACAAGCTTCCATAACTCAATCAGGAAGAATCAAAAAGCCTGAATAGGCCAAGAACTACTAAATAGGCCAATAACTACTGATAAAACTGAAGCAGTAATCAAAAAGCTTCCAGCAAACAAAAGCCCTGGACCAGATGTCTCACAGGGCTGTTTTACTGAACATTCAAAGATGAACTAAAGCCAATCCTTTTCAGACTATTCCAAAAAATTCAAGAGGAAGGCACACTTACAAGTTCTTTCTATGAAGCCAGCATTCCCCTAATCCTAAAACCAGATAAAGACATCACAAAGAAAGAGAATTAAAGGCCAATATCCCTGGTGAACCTAGATGCTAAAATCCTCAACAAAATTCTAACAAACCATATCCAGCATTACATTAGAAAGATTATATACCATGACCAAGTGGGATTTATTACAGGAATGCAAGGCTGGTACAATATCCACAAATCAATAAACGTGATACATCGCATAAACAAGTTGAGAGATAAAAATCACATAATCATATCAATTGATGCAGAAAAGGCATTTGACAAAGTCCAACATCCTTTTCTGATAAAAATGCTCAGCAAAGTGGGGATAGAGGGATCATACCTCAACATAATAAAAGTCTTATATGACAAACCTACAGCCAACATCATACTCAATGGGAAAAAACTAAAACCATTTCCCTTAAGAACAGGAAAAAGACAGGGATGCCCACTTTCACCACTCCTGTTCAACATAGAACTGGAAGTGCTAGCTAAAGCGATCAGACAAGAAGAAGAAATAAAAGGCATCCAAGTTGGAAAAGAAGAAGTAAAATTGTCATTGTTCACAGATGACATGATACTGTACTTAGAAAACCCTAAAGACTCCATCAAAAACTATTAGATCTAACAAATGAATTTGGCAATGTAGCAGGATACAAAATTAACGCTAAGAAATCTATGGCGTTTTTATACGCCAATAGTGAATGTACAGAAAGAGAAATTAAAAAAAAAAATCCCATTTACCATCGCACCAAAAAAATTAAGATACCTAGGAATAAACTTAACCAAGGAAGTAAAAGACCTCTACCCAGAAAACTACAGGATATTGAAAACAGAGATAGAGGAAGACATAAACAGGTGGAAGAACATACCGTGTTCATGGAATGGTAGAATCAACATCATCAAAATGTGCATACTACCCAAAGCAATCTATAGATTCATTGCACTCCTCATTAAAATACCAATAGCATATTTCACAGATCTTGAAAGTACTCTCCAAAAATTCATCTAGAATAAAAAAAAAATACCCAAATAGCTGCTGTGATCCTGAGAAAGAAGAACAAAGTAGGATGGATCTCAATACCAGATATCAAGCTGTATTACAAAGCCACTGTTCTCAAAACTGCCTGGTACTGGCACAAGAACAGACATATAGACCAATGGGATAGAATAGAGAACCCAGAAATCAACCCAAACCATTATGCTCAATTAATATTTGACAAAGGAGGCAAGAACATACAATGGAGTCAAGACAGTCTCTTCAATAAATGGTTCTGGGAAATTTGGTCAGACACATGCCAAAAAAAAAAAAAATGAAACTAGACCACCAACTTACACCATACACAAAAATAAACTCAAAATGGATAAAGGATTTAAACATAAGATGGGAAACCATAAGATTATTAGAGGAATCCACAGGTAGCAAAATCTCAGATATATGCTGAAGGAATTTCTTCACTGACAGCTCCTAGGGCAATGGAAACTAAAGGGAAAATAAACAAATGGGACTATATCAAAATAAAAAGCTTCTGCACAGCAAAAGAAACAAAAAGAAAACCCACTGCATGGGAAAACATATTTGCCAATGATATCTCTGATATAGGTTTAATCTCCAATATTTATTGGGAACTCATACGACTTAACAAAAGGAAGATAAACAACTCAATCAAAAAAATGGGCAAAGGACCTGAATAGACATTTTTTGAAAGAGGACATACTTAAGGCTGAGAGACATATGAAAACATGCTCAAAGTCACTAATCATCTGAGAGATGCAAATCAAAACGACAATGAGGTACCATCTCACACCTATCAGAATGGCTATCATCAACAAATCAACAAATGACAAATGTTGGCAAGGATGCGGAGAAAAAGGAACCCTCATTTACTGCTGGTGGGAATGCAAACTGGTGCAGCCACTGTGGAGAACAGTATGGAGTTTCCCCAAAAAACTAAAAATGGAACTTCCATTTGACCCAGTGATCCCACTTCTAGGAATATATCCCAAGAAACCAGAAACACCAATCAGAAAGGATATATGCATCCCTATGTTCATAGCAGCACAATTTACAATAGCTAAGGTTTGGAATCAGCCTAAGTGCCCATCAGCAGATGAATGGATTCAAAAACTTTGGCACGGGGAGAAACTAAGATGGTGGCATAGATAAACACCGGGAAATTGCCGCCTCCCACAACAATTGAAAAATACCGCAAAGGACAGAGCAGACATCATCCAGAACAACAGGAAGGCTGGCTGAGTGTAAATTCTACAACTAGAAGGAAAGAAAAGCACGCTGAGAGCCAGAGGAGCTGCGGGGGTGAAGTGCAGAGGTACGGCGGCTCGCACGCGCAGAAATCGGGTGGCACCTGAGGACGCGGCTGTCTTTTTGAATCACAAGCTCCCGACTGCTCTGAACTCCGGTTCCAGGAAGTCTCTGGGGACCCAGGACTCATACGGGGAGAAGCTGCACTGTCGGGCAGCGGGCGAACTTGAGGGCAGCTTTCCTTCAGAGGTGCTTGCAGTAATTATCGGATCACTGAGACTTGGGACTCCTTAGGGCTGGGCAGAGAATCATCCATAGAGGCTTGCTCCGCCCTTTGATTCCCTGAGACCCCGCCCCACCCAGGCTGTGGCAGAGGCTTTTGCATGTGAATGTACCTAACTGCAACCGAGCCAGGCAGACCCGGAACTTCCAAGAGAAGGCCCAAGGACCCACAGCGGCTTGCATTGCTTCACAGCTGAGCCTCTTCATGGCTCCTGCTGTGTGGCCTCAGGCAGAGGCTGAATTAGCACCTCCTTAGATCCAGGAGCCACTGCACCCAGTGGTCAGAGGGGGACCATCCAGATTGCAACTCCTCAGATATATAAGGGACACATTCAGGGCGCAGACTCAGTGAGCACCAAAGCCCCACTGAAGCAAGTCTTGCCCCAGAAGGGTGTCTTCAGCACAGAAGTTCTCCCACTTCAGACACAGCTGATTCTCACAGCCAATTGGCCTGGAGGTCAATTCCTCCCAGTGATCCTACAACAACCAAGGCACCAAGAGTGCACCAAGAGTGTCCACCTCAGGTAACTGGGGAGGCTGAGCCACTGGGCCCTACAGGACACCTGGCACACAAAACTACTCTATCAACACAGGGAAGCAGCCAAAATGTGGAGACAAAGAAACAGGTCACAAATGGCAGAAATGGAGGAAAGCAAACGACTGGATATAGAGTTCAAGGCCACGTTTTTAAGGTTTTTCAAGAATTTCATGGAAACCGCCGATAAATTTAATGAATCCCTCAATAAGTATAGTGAGACCATGGAGGACATGAAAAAGGACCAACTAGAAATTAAGCATACACTGACTAAAATAAAGAATAATTTACAGAGATCCAACAGCAGACAAGAGGATCCCAAGAATCAAGTCAAAGATTTGAAATACAAAGAAATAAAAAATACCCAACCGAAAAAGAAAAAAGAAAAGAGATTCCAAAAATATGAAGATAGTGTAAGGAGCCTCTGGGACAACTTCAAGCGTACCAACATCAGAATTATAGGGGTACCAGAAGGAGAGAGAGGGCAAGATATTGAAAACCTTTTTGAAGAAATAATGACGGAAAACTTCCCCTTCCTGGTGAAAGAAATAGACTTACAAGTCCAGGAAACGCAGAGAACCCCAAACAAAAGGAACCCAAAGAGGACCACACCAAGACACATCATAATTAAAATGCCAAGAGCAAAAGATAAAGAGAGAATCTTAAAAGCAGCAAGAGAAAGACAGTCAGTTACCTACAAGGGAGTACCCATACGACTGTCAGCTGATTTCTCAACAGAAACCATGCAGGCCAGAAGAGAGTGGCAAGAAATATTCAAAGTGATGAATAGCAAGAACCTGCAACCAAGATTACTTTATCCAGCAAAGCTATCATTCAGAATAGAAGGTCAGATAAAGAGCTTCACGGATAAGAAAAAGCTAAAGGAGTTCATCACCACCAAACCAGCATTATATGAAATGCTGAAAGGTATTCTTTAAGAAGAGGAAGAACAAAAAGGAACTCTTACCATTTGCCACAGCATGGATGGAACTGGAGAGCGGATAAATACCACAGGATCTCACTCATTTGTGGAATATAATGAACAACATAAACTGATGAACAAGGGCTGATCCAGAGACGGAGAGGCATTGATTGGACTGTCGGGCCTTGGAGGGAAGGTAGGGGAGGGTGGGGGTAAGGGGGAAAGATCAACCAAAGGACTTATATGCAAGCATATAGGCCTAACCAATGGACATGGACAACGGGGGGATGAGGGCATGTGCGGGGGGGGTGGTTAGAGGGTAACGTGGGGATAAGGACACATATGTAATATCTTAATCAATAAAAAATATATATAAAAAAAGAAAAAAAAACTTTGGCACATCTACACAATGGAATACTATGCAGTTTTAAAAAGGAACTCCTACCATTTGCAACAGCATGGATGGAGCTGGAGAGCATTATGCTAAGTGATATAAGTCAGTCAGAGAAAGATAAATATCACATGCTCTCACTCATTTGTGGATTATAATGAACAACATAAACCGATGAGCAAAAACAGATGTAGAGACAGAGAAGCATCAATCAGATGCTCAAAACTCAGAGGGAAGGCAGGGGAGGATTGGGGTGAGGGGGAAAGATCAACCAAAGGACTTGTATGCATGCATATAAGCATAAGTGATGGATGTGGACAACAGGGGGTGAGGGTGAGGGCAGGATTGGGGGTTGCGGGGACATTGGGGGGATAAGGACACATTTTAATATCTTATTCAATAAAGGGAAAAAATATATAAAAAAAACAAATATGATTATAATTTTAAAAGTTTGAAATATTGAGACCAAAATGTGACGCAGAGACACAGAATGAGAAAATGCTATCTGAAAAAATGGTAGCAATAGACTTGCTCAATGCAGAGTTGCCACAAACCTTCAATTTTAAAACAAATGCAGGATCTACAAAGATCAATAAAGTGAATCACAATGGTTAGTGAACAGTCTCCGGAAGTGGAGGGAGACAGTCTCCTCAGCTTTGATCAGTCTCTTAAGAAACATTTCAGATGGGTGACAGACAGCAGCATTGAAGCAAAGCAAGTGAATTTATTAAGAATACACTTGGCATAAAGCACAAGAGGGCCACCCAGCTAATCTGAATATGTGCCAAGTGGAGGGTTAAGAAGTTTTATACCCTTCCCTCTATAGATTCCAAAGCTCCCTGTTGGATATCTTGGATAGGAGATTAGGTTTCAAAGTTCCCTATATTGTTGTGGCTAATCTCAGGATATTTGTACATATATATGGTCATCTTGTTTGTGAAGTCCTAAGGACCTGACTGCTTTGTTTCTTGGGTGAGATAAACTCCCCTTTTCTCCTTCCCTTTTTCCTATCTTTGCATCCCCCAGGTGATATGTGTCCTTGAGTTTAGCTGGGGTCTTTGTTCTTTATTTTTCTAGGCCAGCGTGATTTAAATTATGTATTCTCTGGTTAGGGAGGGGAGGTATTAACCATTTGTTTTCAAGTGTCCTTGGTTGGAGAAAATAAGGACATGCAATTCACAAGCTGGCTGCAAGCTGCCCAAACTGTTTCACCTTGTTTGAATTTCCCCACTCTACTTGCCCTGGCTTACAGGTCTATTTCACAATCAAACAAGATTTGTCCAGGTATTAAATTATCTAAATACATACTTCTCCTGCCTTATAATTTTGTATGTATGACACAAAATTATATATTGTACTGTTATAACAATGTATTTTTATTATTATAACTTAAATGAATATAATAAATAATGGTTTTTGCATAAAAAGGGGAGAAGGCATGAGGCTCTATAGGAGTAACATTTCTATACCTCACTGAAATTAAGTTGGTATCAATGTAATTTTGGTTCTTATATTTTAATTTGTATATGGCAATCCCTAGAGTAACCATTAGGACAGAAACAAAATATATAATAAAAATTGTTAAAGTTATTACAATATTACACTAGAAATGTTGACTTAGGCAACATAAAAATAGAAAAGAAGAACTAGAGGAACAAAAAGACAAAGTGTAAGAAAAATAAAAAAAGTAAAATGGTAGATGCAAACCCAACTATATCATTATCATCCTAATATATATAAAGAACTAGGTGCCATCATGACCAAACGGGCAACTGGTCACCATGAAGTGCACAGAGCACCTTTGGGTCTCCCCCAATCTCCTGGCCTCCAAGCTGCTCACCATGAGGGGAGACTGGTGGTGGGGTGGAACTGGGGACTATTGAGTGGCCTGGTGGGCTGCTTTGAGGGGTAGCTCTGAGCTTAGAGGAGCAGTCACCTTGGTGGCAGCAAGTTTCACGAAGCAGTCACGGGGAGGGGGAGTTTCGCGAAGGAGTTGTGGGGTGGGGGGAGGGAGGCGTTTTGCAGAGCTTCCAGTGGCAAGCTTCACAGGGCAGCAGCAAGCTTGAAGCAGTCCAGGGGCGGGGGAACCTTGCGGAGCAGTCGCAGGGTTCACAAAACATCCTGGGCGGGGAGCTTCATGTAGCATTGCAGGGTGGCAGAGGCCATGCTACAGTGGCCAGGCTAGGCCTAGGGACCCTAACTGCACATGATCTTGTGCATGCTGGGCCTCTAGTCTATAACAATAAAAGCGTAATATGCTAATTAGACCAGACAGCCAAACGACCTTCTGAACGTCATTCCGGATGTTCTTCCAGACAAAGCTGTGGTGGCAGGGGCCAAGGCAGAGGTGGTTAGGGGCGATCAGGCAGGCATGCAGAGTGGTTAGGAGCAATCAGGCAGGCAGGCAGGAGAGCAGTTAGCAGCCAGTGGACCCAGATTGCTAGAGGGATGTCCGACTGCTGGTTTAGGCCCATAAACCGGCAGTTGGACATCCCCTAAGGGGCCCCGGATTGTGAGAGGGTGCAGGCCAGGCTGAGAGACCCCTCCTCCACCCCCCCGTACAAATTTCATGCACCAGGCCTCTAGTTAAGTAGAAATGATATAAATACATCATTCATAATACAGAGTTTGACAGATTAGAATTATAAACAAAAAGTTCCAACTTTATGATGTCTACAGAAGATGTTATTTAGATTCAAAGATACAAATATGTTGAAATATCATATAAAAAGTTTTATCATGCAAACTTCATCCATAAGGAAGTTGAAGTTGCTATATTAATATCAGATTTTAAAACACAAAACTTAAACCATAAATCAGAAAGAATATATGCACTCCTATGTCCACAGCAGCATTATTAATAAGAGCTAAGATCAAGTGTCAATTAGTAGATGAGTGGATAAAAAAAGCTGTGTTACACTTATACAATGGAATACTATCCTATATAATAAAAGCCTAATATGCAAATTGTCCCCTCAACCAAAGTTCCGCTGGGTGTTTGACTGCTCAACCAGTTGCTATGATGTACACACGGACCACCAGGGGGCAGATGCTCCAACCAATAGGTTAGCTTGCTGCAAGTGCTGGTGGGCTGGACTGAAAAGTGAGGTGTGAGGTGAGAGCTGTCAGGAAGCTGACATGGTTTGGCCCAAGCCCCAGGTGGAGGTGGGTAGGAACCAGGAGGGACCAGGCGGCATGGGAGGCTACTATGCATGATCTGAGAGCCATGGACTGCGCAGCCCACCACAGCCTGTGGCATTCTAAGTGCATAATTTATAATCTTCAGTGCTGTTTCTTTTTATTTGTTAAGTTTCACTAACTACTCCAGGAGAGTGGGTAGCACCATTATGGGGGGATGGGCCAGATGCACCAGCTGAAGGCCAAGGGGAACCCTCGGGATCCCGGGGGTGCAGCAGAGAGTGGGGTGGGGCTAAGTCGGGGAAACCAACTTCAAAACTTGAAAGGAAACAGGAGGCAGTGAGGGGCAGAGGGTGACAGCTGCTCAGGGACCTAGAAAAGCTCCTGGGTAGGGACAGCCTAGGAGCCTGGTGCCACTCCCATGGGACAGGCTCCACATCCCTCCCTCCTCCTCCCCATGACCGGTCACTCCAGATCTTCTCCGAGGCCCCACTTGGGCTCTCCTGCACAGCTCCACACTGCACACACCCTGCACAGCCCTGCCCTCACTGCCTCGCCAGCACTGCCCCATACAGCCCTGCCCCACCCCACACAGTCTTTGGGGAGCTCCACCCCTAGAGGAGAAAGGGGGAGGCTGTAGACAGGAGGTGGCAGGAGAAGGGGGCAGAGCAGGGCCCATCAAGTTAGTTGGAGGGAAAGGAGGAAAAGACCCCACAGGACTTGAGACAGAGATGGGCAGGGAAGGTGGGCTGTGCAGAAGCATTGCTCTTGGTTGAAGTAGAAATCCTGACCCCATTTTACAGAGGGGGGGGGGGCAAAGACAAAAGAAGGTTTGAGGGTGTGAGGGGACTAGATGGATGGAGAGTAGTGATATTTGATTCATGGTCTATTCATTTTTATTTTTGTTAATATATTTTTATTGATTTCAGAGAGGAAGGCAGAGGGGGAGAGAGAGATAGAAACAGCAATGATGAGAGAGAATCAATCTGCTGCCTACTGCACACCCCCTACTGGGAATGTGCCCTTGACTGGAATTGAACCCAGGACCTTTCAGTCCACAGGCTATGGCTCTATCCACTGAGCCAAAACATCTAGGGTGACACATGACCTATCTAAAACTGCTTCAGTAGGCTGAGCAGTGGTCTTACCACGATGGTGTTACCTGATAATGAAGGTGTCTCTCCTTATGTTGGTGTAATCAGAACTGCAGTGAAGTAAAGACACACCCATGGAGCCTGCAAAGGGTTTCCATGCGCTTGATGCAATTTACTTCGTGTGGAAGCTGAAGAGGGTGAGCAGAGTCTTGGAAGGACATAAGGTCTCCAAGACCAGGGGCTGGAGGGAAAGTGCATGCAGAGCATTCTGTGCCATGAGTTGCAATCCTATCGAATAAAGAGGTAATATGCAAATTGGCCATCACTCCAACACACAAGGTGGCCCCCCATGTGGTCAAAGATGGCCACCCACATGTGGACACAAGATGGCCAGCAGGGGAGGGCAATTGTGGGCAATCAGGCCAGCAGGGGAGGGCAGTTGGCAGGGAACAGGCCTGCAAGGGAGGGAAGTTAGGGGCTACCAGGCCTACAGGGGAGGGCAGTTGGGTGTGACTGGGCTGACAGGGGAGGACAGTTAGGGGTGACCAGGCTGTCAGGGGAGGGCAGTTAGGGACAATCAGGCCAGCAGGGGAGCAATTAGGCGTTGATCAGGCTGGCAGGAGAGTGGTTAGGGGGTGACCAGGCTGGCAGGCAGGCGAGCAGTTGGGAACCAGCAGTCCTGGATTGTGAGAGGGATGTCCAGCTGCCCATTTGGGCCTGAAGATTGGGCCCAAACAGGCACTCGGACATCCCTCAATGGGTCTCAGATTGGAGAGAGTGCAGGCTGGGCTGAGGGACACAGCCCCCTGCACAAATTTTGTGCACCAGGCCTCTAGTCTATATATATAAAAGCCTAATATGCTAAGTGTCAGGCTGAGTGGTTGACCAACGAGTTGCTATGACATGCACTGACCACCAGGGGGCAGATGCTCCGACGTGTAGGTTAGCTTGCTGCTTGGGTCAGGCCGATTGGGGCTGGGTGAGACAGGGCTAGACATGCCACTGAACCCTCCTGCAGTCCCACCTGTGGTCCCTTCCCAGCCACCGGTCCTGATCAGCTCCAATTGGTACTGAGTGAGATGGCCCTGATAGGCCCTGATTGCCAGCCAGGCTGAGGGACCCCACTCATGCACGAATTTCAGGTACTGGTCCTCTAGTACAGCTATAAAAAGAATGATTTCTTACCCTTTGTGACAGCATGGATTGACCTGGAAAGTATTTTGCTGAGTTAATTAAGCCAGTTAGAGAAAGACAAATATCACATAATCTCACTTATAAGTGGAATTTAATGAACATAATAAACTGATAAACAAAATAGGTCCAGAGGGATGGAAGCATAGAGCAGACTGATATGTCTCAGAGAGAGTGAACCAAAGAGCTCATATACATATATGCGTAACCCATGGACACAGAAAATAGTGTGGTGAAGGCCTGGGGTGGAGCAGTGATTAGGAGGAGAGAGGTAAGGAGGGGAGAAATTGGGGGACATCTGTAATACTGTTAACAATAAAACAAAATAATAAATAAATACGTAAATAATAAATAAATAGAGACATTTTATAATGATGGAAGTCATTTCATCTGCAGGTGTACACATTTTAAGCATACATTTACCTCACTAACTGATATAATTATGAAAGTAGAAACAGTTAAACAATAATAGAAATGTCAGTACTCCACATTCAGTAATGAATAGAAAAACTAGGAAGAAAATAAACAAAGATATAGAAGATTTGAACAGCACTATAAAACAATTGGACATATGAAATATTTATAAAACATTCTATAACATAGTGAACATTATTCTTAACTGCACATCAAATATATTCTAGAATAGACCATATTTTATACAATAACACAAGACTCAATACATTTGAAAGCATAACCATTATAAAAACTATGCTCTTTGATACAAATGGAATAAAAATATAAATAAAGGGTGGAAGGAAATTTGGGAAATTCACAAATTTGTGAAATTTACTTCTAAATAACAAAAACAGTAGGGCAAAATTGTAGCACCAAAGAACCAGTGGAAAAAAACAAAGAATAAATAGAGGTGTTAAAACAATATTATAGGACATTTGACCTGAATAGACATACATAGAACACTCCACCTGACAACAGCAGAATACACAGTTTTTCTCAGTCATGCATTGAACAATCTCTAAAAAAGGAAAAAAGGAAAATTCACAAATAGAAATTTAAACAACACAGTATTAAATACCTAATGAGTCAAAAAAGAAGTCATAAGGAAAAATAAAAAATATCTTGGATAGCTGACAATGAAAATACAACATACTAAATTAATAGAAGACCATGAAAACAGTGTTGATAAGTGCATTTATAACTGTAAACATTTACAATAAAAAAATTTAAATCAAGAACCTAACTTTACATATAAGAAATTTTAAAAAATAACTAAAACCCAAACTAGCAAAAACAAAGGAAATAATAAAGATAAAAGTAGATATAAATAAAATAGAGAAAAGAAACACATTAGAAAAAAATCAATGAAACCAAGAGTTTTTTCTTAGAAAAGTGGAACAGTATTAGTATATACAACAAACACCTGCATCTCACTAACAAAAAACACAACCCAATTAAAAAATGAGCAGTGAATTTGAATAGATATTTCTCCAAAGAAGATATACACATAAGCAATAAGCATATAAAAAGATACTTAAGAACAATAATCATTAGGGAAATACAAATAAAAACCACAATGAAAGATCATTTTACATTGATAGGGTGACTATTTTATTTTATTTATTATTATTATTTTAATTATTATTTTAAAATCCTCACCCGAGGATATTTTTCCCATTGATTTTCAGGGAGAGTGGAAGAGAGAGGGAAAGATAGAGAGATACATTGATGTGAGAGAAACACATTGATTGGTTGCCTCCTGCAGTAACCCCAACCAGGGACTGGGGAAGGAGTCTGCAACCAAGGTATCTGCCCTTGAGTGGAATCAAACATGGGACCCTTTGGTCCACAGACTGATGCTCTATCCACTGAGTCAAACCTGCTAGGACATAGGATGGATATTTTATATATACTAGTGGCCTGGTGTACAAAATTCATGTGGGAGGGGGGGCGGGGTGTTCCTCAGCCCGGCCTGCACACTCTCCAATCTGGGACCCCTCAAAGGATGTCCTACTGCTGGTTTACAGGGATCAGGCCTAAACCGGCAGTTGGACATCCCTCTCATAATCTGGGACTGCTGGCTCCTAACCACTCACCTGCCTGCCTGCCTGCCTGATTGCCCCTAACCACTCTGCCTGCCGGTCTGCTCACCCCCAACTGCCCCCTCGCCAGGCTGATCACCCCAACTGTCCCACCTGCTGGCCCGCTTGCGCCCACCTCCCCTCCCCACTGGCCTGCTCACCCCCAACTGCTCCCCTGCTGGCCTTCTCACTCCAAACTGCCCCCCCACTATCCTGATCACCTCCAACTGACCCCCACTGATGGCCTGCTTGCCCCCAACTGGCCCCCCTGCTGGTCTGCTTACCCCAAGGGCCCTGCCCCCCATCAGCCTGATCACCCACAACTTCCCTCCCCTCTTGGCCTCTAACTGCCTCTACCTCGGCCCCACCACCATGGCTTTGTCCAGAAGAACATCCAGAAGGTCTCCTGGAAGGTCTCCCAGTCTAATTAGCATATTATCATTTTAGTAGTATTGATCAGGGGTCCTCAAACTACAGCCCGTGGGCCACATGCAAATATAAATATTGTATTTGTTCCCGTTTTGTTTTTTTACTTCAAAATAAGATATGTGCAGTGTGCATAGGAATTTGTTCATAGTTTTTTTTTTTAACTATAGTCCGGCCCTCCAACGGTCTGAAGGACAGTGAACTGGCCCTCTGTTTAAAAAGTTTGAGGACCCCTGGTATAGATAGAGGCCTGGTGCACGGATGGGGGCCGGCTGGTTTGCCCTGAAGGGTATTCCGGATCAGGGTGGGGATTCCCTTGGGGTGTGGGGTGGCTTGGGAGAGGGGCCTGTGATGGTTTGCAGGTCAGCCACACCCCCATGGGTTGAGGGTCCCCGCAGGGGGGGGCGTGGCCAGCCTGGGTGAGGGGCTGAGGGCTGTTTTCAAGCTGACCACACCCCCTTCAGGGTGGGGGAACCAGTTGGGGTGCCTGGCCAGTCTGGGTGAGGGATTGATGGCTGTTTGTGCACTGACCACACCCCTTTCAGGGTGGGGATCCCCACTGGGGTGGATGGCCAGCCTGGGTGAGGTGCTGATGGCTGCTTGCAGGTTGGCCAAGCCTCCCAGTGAGTGTGTGGCCAGCCTTGGTGAGTGGCTGAGGGCCATTTTCAGGCTGGCCACACCCCCTTCAAGGTGGGGGTCCCTGCTGGGGTTCCTGGCCAGCATGGGTGAGTGGCTGATGGCTGTTTACCCACTGGCCACAGCCCCAGGCATCCCAGGCTCCCAGACCCTCCTAGGGCAGAAGCCAAAGCTGCTGAAAGCAGGTATCTGGGATTTATTTATCTTCTATAATTGAAACTTTGTAGCCTTGAGCGGAGCCCACAGCCAGCCAGGCCACATGGGAAGCTTGGCTTCCTCCATTGCCAGGGGCAACCCAAGCTTCCTGTTTGCTCCAGGTCTGTTGCCGCAGCCATCATGGTTGGGTTTATTTGCATACTCGCTCCTGATTGGCTGGTGGGCTATGCTTGTGGGCACAGCTTGTGGGTGTAGCAAAGGTACGGTCAATTTGAATGTTTCTCTTTTATTATTTTATTAGATAAGATGAGGATATGGGGAAATTGGAATCCTTGTGGATTGTTGGTGTGAATGTTAAAATCATGCAGCCATTGTAAATAAGAGTATGACAGTTTCTCAAGTAATTAAAAGTAGAATTGCAATATGATCAACAATTCCACTTCTGGAAATGTATCTAAAGTAATTAAGCCTGGCCAGCGTGGCTCAGTGGTTGAGCATCGATCTATGAACCAGGAGGTCAGGTTTTGATTCCCAATCAGGGCACATGCCTAGGTTGTGGGCTCAATCCCCTGTAGGTAGACTGCAGAAGGCAGCCTATCAATGATTCTCTCTCATCATTGATGTTTCTATCTCCCTCTCTCCCTTCCTCTCTGAAATCAATAAAAAAATAAAATAAAATAATTGAAAACAGGGACTCTAACAGATACTGGTTTACCATTATCAATAGCATTATTATTCATAGTAGTCAAATGTGGAAACAACCCAAATACCCATCATTGGATGAAACAAATTTTAATAATCTTATCTTATAAAAGAGAAACATGCAAATTGACCGTACCTCCAATACACTCACAAGCCACACCCACAAGCCATGCCTACCAGCGAATCAGAGAGGTTATATGCAAATTAACCCAACCAATATGGTGGCCGGCAGCCACGGAGCTGGAGCAAGCAGGAGGCTTGGTTGCCCGGCAATGGAAGAAGCCAAGCTTCCCGCCTGCCCTGGTGGCTGTGGCCTCCGCTCAAGGCAACAAAGTTTCAATTATAGAAGATAAATAAATCCCAGATACCTGCTTCCAGCCAGCCTCCACTGGAAGCTTAGGTGGCTGAGGGCTGTGGCCAGCCTGCAAACAGCCATCAGCCCCTCACCCAGGCTGACCAGACACACCAGCAGGACCCCCACACTGAAGGGACTGTGGCCAGCCTCCAAACAGCCCTCAACCCCTCACCCAGGCTGGCCAGGCACCCCAGGGGGGACCCCTACCCTGAATGGGCAGTGGCCAGCCTTCAAACAGCCATCAGCCCCTCACACAGGCTGGCCAGGCACCTCAACGGGGACCCCCATCCTGAAGGGGCTGTGGCCAGCCTGCAAACAGTCATCAGCCCCTCACACAGGCTGGCCAGGCACCCCAGCTGTAACCCCAACCTGAAGGAGCTGTGGCCAGCCTGCAAACAGCCCACAGCCCCTCACCCAGGCTGGCCAGGCACCCAATCAGGGACCCCCATCCTGAAGGGGCTGTGGCCAGCCCGCAAACAGCCATCAGCCCCTCACACAGGCTGTCCAGGCACCCCAGCAGGGACCCCCACCCTGAAGGGGCTGTGGCCAGCCTGCAAACAGCCATCAGTCACTCATCCAGGCTGGCGAGGCACCCCAGCAGGACCCACCTCCCTGAAGGGGCTGTGGCCAGCCTGCAAACAGCCATCAGTCACTCATCCAGGCTGGCGAGGCACCCCAGCAGGACCCACCTCCCTGAAGGGGCTGTGGCCAGCCTGCAAACAGCCATCAGTCACTCATCCAGGCTGGCGAGGCACCCCAGCAGGACCCAACTCCCTGAAGGGGGTGTGGCCAGCCTGAAAACAGCCCTTAGCCCCTCACCCAGGCTGGCCAGGCACTCCAACGGGGACCTCCACCCTGAAGGGGGTGTTGCCAGTCTGAAAAGAGCCCTTAGCCCCTCACCCAGTCTAGCCAGGCTCACCAGCTGGACCCCCACCCTGATCCGGGACACCCTTCAGGGCAAACCATCCAGCCCCCACCCATGCACCAGGCCTCTATCCAAATAATAAAAGGGTAATATGCAAATTGACCTTAACAGCAGAACGACTGGGAATGATTGGTCACTATGACACACACCAACCACCAGGGGGCAGATGCTCAATGCAAGAGCTGCCCCCTGGTGGTCAGTGCACGTCCACAAGAGGAGCTCTGCTCAGCCACAAGTCAGACTGACAGCTGCCACACAGCGGTGATGGCAGGAGCCTCTCCTGCCTCCTCAGCAGCCCTAAGAATGTCCAACTGCAGCTTAGGCCTGCTCCCTGCTTGCAAGTGGACATCCCCCGAGGGCTCCTGTTGTGTGATTGCCAGCTTAAGCCCGATCCCCCAGGGAGCGGGCCTAAGTCAGCAGGTGGACATCCCCCGAGGGGCCCCATACTGCAAGAGGGTGCAGGCTGGGCTGAGGGACCCCCCCACCCCGAGTGTACAAATTTTTGTGCACCATGCCTCTAGTATATATATAATTTAGCCCTAAAAGTGGGTGAAATTCTGGCATATACTATAACATGGATCAATCTTGAAGACATCAAAATGAAATTAGGCAGACACAAAAGGACAAATACATATTGTGTCTTTATACTTATATGATGTACCTATAATAGTCAAATTTACAAAGGCAGATATTAGACCAGTGGTTTTTTGGGACTGGGCGAGTAGAGATGGAAAGAAGGAGTTATTGTTTAATCTGTACAGAATTTCAGTTTTTTAAGATAGAAAATTTTTCTGGCGATGGGTAACATTGATGGTTGAATAATCATGTGAATGTATATAATGTCATTGAATTGTATACTTCAAAATGTATAAAATGAAAAATGTTATGCATGGTTTGCCTTGTATAATATAGGCTAAATTGCAATATATACTGAGTGGCCAGATTATTATGACCACCCCATCAGTACTTCATTAGGCCACCTTTTGCCTTCAATACTGCAGCGATTCTTCTTGGCATTGACTCCACGAGATGTTGAAAGGTGATGCAAGGAATCTGACACCATGCCTGATGAATAGCACTGTCCAGTTCTGCAAGATTTGATGGTTGTGAAACCAGCTGCCTGATGGCTCTTTTAACTTCGTCCCACAAATGCTCAATTGGATTAAGATCTGGTGATTGTGGGGGCCACCTAAGCAAGGTAAAGTCTCCCTCATGTTCCTGAAACCACTCCTGCACAATATGAGCACCATGGCATGGCGCATTGTCTTATTGGAAGAAGCCATCTCCACTGGGATATGCCATCAACATGATAGGATGAACTTGATCAGCAATGATAAGTATGTTGTGCTATTCAGACATTGGTCCACACGAATCAAAGAGCCCAAATCATACTAGGGAAACATGCCCCAAACCATAAAACTGCCCCCACCAGCTTGAAGGTTTGTACTCATGCATGTGAGGTACATGCTTTCATGCTGTTTCTGCCAAATTCTCACTCTGCCATCTGCATGATGCAACTGGAAATGTGATTCATCGGACCACATGACTTTTTTCCAATGCTCGACTGTCCAATCCTTGTATTCCTGTGCTAATTGGAGATGTTTTATCTTGGTAACTGCAGACAGCACAGGTGTTCGAATAGGCCTTTGGCTGTTTTGCTGATACTTGCTCCATGGGTTTGAGCGCCAACTATCATCCCATTTTCAAAGGCTGTTAAATCGTGTTGTTTACCCATATCTTCAGAAAAAAATCTTATTGTCGTGGTAAAGAACCTGCTTTCCTATTTATAATGGTCTTGCCATCTATCAACTTCAGCACCAAATTATAGCTAATTTGCCTACAAACGTCAGGTGGTCATAATAATCTGGCCACTCAAGGTGTGTGTGTGTGTGTGTGTGTGTGTGTGTGTGTGTGTGTGTGTATCCTATTTAATAAAAGGCTAATATGCAAATTGTTCCCTCAGGAGTTCGACTGACCAGGAGTTCAACTTCTTGCTATGACATGCACAAACCACCAGGGGGAAGCATGGACTGAAGGAAGGCCCTGATTGGCCCAATCGCCGGCCAGGCCTAGGGACCTTACCCATGCACAAATTTTGTGCACCAGGCCTCTAGTAATTTAATAAAAGAGAAACATGCAAATTGACCTTAGCTCTGCCATGCCCACAAGCCAGGCCCACAAGCCAATCAGGAGAGAAAATGCATATTAACCCAACTAAGATGGCGGTGGCCACAGAGTTAATGTTAGCAGGAGGTTTGGGTTGCCCTGGCAATGGGGGAAGCCAAGCTTCGCGCCTGCCCTGCCAGCCCTGAGCTTCGCTCAAGGCTACAAAGTTTCAGTTATAGAAGATAAATAAATCCCAGATACCTGCTTTCAGCCCGCGACCATGGCCAGCCTTAAAATGGCCCTCAGCCCCTCACCTAGGCTGGCCAGGCACCCAGCAGGGACCTCCACCCTGAATGGGGTGTGGCCAGCCTGAATACAGCCTTCAGCCCCTCACCCAGGCAGGCCACGCACCCCAGTGAGACCCCCTTTCTGATCCAGGACACCCTTCAGGGCAAGCCAGCTTGCTCCCACCCATACACAAGTCCTCTATCCTATATAATGAAAGGGTAATATGCAAAATGACCATAACAGCAGAACCAGTGGGAATGACTGGTCACTATGACACACACTGACCACCAGGGGGCCGATGCTCAATGCAGGAGTTGCCCCCTGGTGGTCAGTGAGCTCCCACAGGGCAGCTCTGCTCAGCCATAAGCCAGGCTGATGGCTGCCAGCACAGTGGCAGTGGTGGGAGCCTCTCCTGTCTCCTCAGCAGTGATAAGGATGTCTGCATGCAGCTTAGGCCTGCTCCCCGCTGGCAAGTGGACATCCCCCGAGGGCTCCTGGGCTTCCAGAGGGATGTCTGACTGCCAGCTTAAGCCCAATTCCTCGGGGAGCAGGCCTAAGTTAGCAGGTGGACATCCACCGAGTGGTCCCAGACTGCGAAAAGGCAAAGGCCGGGCTGAGGGACCCCACCCCCCCGAGTGCACAAATTTTTATGCACCAGGCCTCTAATATATATATATATATATATATATATATATATATATATATATATATATATATATATATATCTGTAGCTAAGCCAGAGCTTAGAGATAAATTTATAGCTGTAAAAACCTACATTAAAGAGAAGAAACATTCCAAATCAACAACTTTATTTTCCATCTTAAGACACTGGGCAAAAGAAGAGCAACCAAAATCTGAAGTAAAAAGAAGGAAGGGAATAAATAATAGAGCTGAAATTAATAAATCACAGAATAGAAAAACAATAGACAAAATTAATAAAACTAATATAGTAGTTTGTTCTATCAAAATGATCAACAAAATTGACAAATCTTTAGGCAGACCAAGAAAATAACAAAAAAACAACACTCAAATTACTAAAATTAAGAATGACAAAAAGATCATTAATAAGACCACCCATACAAAAATACAAAATATTATAGAGGAATATTGTGAAAAATGGTCTTTTAATGAATTGAGAAATTATAAATGAAATAAACAGATCCTAGAAGTCATAAACTATCAAAACTCAAAAAGACACAGGCAATATAAATAGACATAGCATGTGTATATACTGAGTTAGTAATAAAACATTTTCTCATAAAAAGACCAAGCTTAAATGCCTTGACTAATAATTCTACCAAATTTTTAAAGAAAAATTAATACTAATTTTGACAAACCCTTCAAAAGAACAGAAGAGGAGGCAATACATCTCAATTCATTTTATAAGGCCCTTACACGAAAACCAAACATATCACAAGAAAACAAATCCCTTATAAATATAGATGCAAAAAGACTAGTAAAGTCAATCCATCAATATATAAAACAATTACATACAATGATCAAGTTGAATTTATCTCTAGAATGTATGTGGTTTGACTTCCAAAAATGTATTTTAATATACTGTATCAATATAATAAAAGACAAATCTCGATAGAGATAAGGTATTTGACAAAACCAAATAGCCCTTCATAATAAAAAACACTCAAAAAAGTAAGAAGTGAAGGAAAATTTCTCAACCTAATAAAAGACATCTATATGAAAATTCTACAGATAACATCATACTTAATGGTAAAAACTGAATACATTTCTCCAAAGGTTAGTATAAACACAATGTATTCTGCTCCTACCACTTCTATTCAATATTGTATTTAAGAGTCTTAGCTGGGAAACTGTGAAAAAAAATTGATCATTAAAATATTGCAAGAAAAATGTAAAAATATATTTGCAGATGACATGATCATGTATACAGAAAAGTTTAAGTGCCCCACTGAAAAATTATCAAAACTAATAAATGTAGCCACTCCAAGGTTCTCTATACAAAATTGAAAATTATAGAGTTTAAAGAACTGTACAGTTTTATGCATGATGATAGATGGAGTAAATAATACAGCTGCTCTGAAATCTGCAGATCAGAATGTGATATTGGCACAGATTTTATTTTAAGAATCACTAGATATGATTCTGGTTGATGAAAATTTCTAAGCCATAATGTTCAATTTAAGAAGAAAATTTATGTACAATAATCTTTAAAATGTTTTTAAATTCAACTTAGCACTGATATAGCTGCATAAACTTTAATTTTAATGTCTACATTAATGAACTTTCCCATTCTTTTCAATAGTACACAGGTTATATAAATCAATATTAATATGTATGAACTTCTAGCTCAAAGCCTCAGTGTGAATCCAGGGGATACAGGTATCATTTGTAAACCTCTATACAATTGGAAAAATAGCATTTTGACCATAAACTTGATAATGAAAATACTTATTTCAACCATTACTTTGTGTAGTACTTTGTGGTTTTATTTTGTTTTGTTTTGTTTTGTTTTGTTTTGTTTTGTTTTTGTGGGAGATATGAGACAATGTTATAATGGCTCTACACAACAATAATCTTCATATTTTTGCATTTATGTTTAACTAGAGGCCCAGTGCATGAATTCATGCACCAGTGAGGTCCCTTGGCCTGGCCTTTGGGATCAGGCTGAAACTGGCTCTCTAACATCCCTCGAGGGGTCCCGGATTGTGAGAGGGTACAGGCCAGGCCAAGGGACCCTACTCATGCATGATCAGGGCCCAGAGGGATGCAAGAGGTTGGCCAGCTGGGGAGGGACTGCAGGAGGGCTCCAGGACATGTCCGGCCTGTCTCCCTCAGTTGCAATTGGCCGGACCCCAGCAAGAAGCTAACCTATTGGTTGGAGCATCTACCCTCTGGTGGTCAGTGCACATTACAGCGAGCAGTTGAGTGGCCTTAGATATCATTAGCATATTGTGCTTTGATTGGTTGAACGGATGACCAGACAACCGGACACTTAGCATATTAGGCTTTTATTATATAGGCTTTTATTATATATTATATATATAGGATGTGTAAGTTCCAGAGCTTAGACAAATTCTGTGTGTATCAGGGTGCATAGTGGTAGGAATCCTATATAATAAAAGCTTAATCTGCAAATTGTCCACTCGGGCAGTCGTTCAACTGGGAGTTCCATGACTGCTTGCTATGATGTGTGCTGACCACCAGGGGGTGGAGCAGAACATGGCTGGCATTACCAGCACTGCAACCTCTCACCAGCTACCTGGGGGTGGGGGTGACAGGGAAGGAGGTGCAATGAGAATGTGGGGTGTCCACTGAGCTTGCTCTCACTCCCCCTGCCACCCTTCCCTGAGACACTAGGGCTCGCATGCTAGGGAAGCCCTTGAGTTCAGTTGCTGGGCACCCACAAGGAGCCCGCCCTGCCCCTGCAAGGTGTCTTTCGGGTGAGCGGGGCCACAGCTACCAGGACCGCAGGGGCCAGTTAGGCTCCCCATGGGTTTGTGCAGGATCGGTCTGCGAGGTTGGCCAGGAGAGAGCACACTGCCTACGCTGCTTCTGTGCAGCGCCGCTGGGCAGCCCAGAGGCCCACACTGCACCCTGGCCCCACGGTGTCTGGCTGCACTCATCACATCTCCGTGTGGGGACTCAGGTGCCGTGACTCAGGTTGATGGGGGCATGCAGGGGACCCAGGAGCCCAGGTGCTGCCCAGAGTCCAGAGGTCAGCTGGGACCTGCTTTTCCATACCAGACGCTCACTTTTTGATCAGGCCTAGGGACTGCACCCATGCAAGAATTCCGTGCACTTCGGCCTCTAGTTATAAAATATACAAAAAAGTTTGAAAGGAGCAGGAAAAATATTCAGAAGTATGTAAGTTTAATGCCATTATTTATATTGAAGTATGATGCATGTTGCATTATTTTTAACGAACTAGAAATTTCAGTACAAAGATAAAATGAAAAGGCAAGTTCAATAAGACAAATGTGGATTTTAGAACTTTTTAATTTCTTTCTATTTCATTGACTAAAAATGAACATTAAGAATAAAGACTGGGGATGTGAGGGCGATCTGGCTGTGACATCTGTCACCCCATTGATCGCCAGGGTTGATTCGGCTGATCTGGCTGGCTAGGTAGGTGTCCCCCTCCTCCCTCACCGGTCCATGTGCGTCCCTCCCGAAGCTGTGCGCTTGGTCAAAGAGGACGACCTCCCCCCCCCCCCCCCCCCCCCCCCGCCCAGGAGAGGACCGGTCTTCGGTCAAGGGTATACGACTAGCTGCACTCCCCTGCTAGAACCTCCAAACAAGCTCTCAAGAATAAAGACTGGATTTGATACTTTAAGCAGCTGGCGGTCCCAAATTATATTATGCAAGTTTGATAACATATTCCTTGGTTTAAATTGACTTCTGTGATTGAAGTGAAATTTAAAAAGCATATTGTCAATTAATTAATTTTTAAACATATTTGTATTGATGTCAGAGAAGAAGAGGAAGAGAGAGGGGAAAAGAGATAGAAGCATCAATGATAAGAATCATTGATCAGCTGCCTCTTGCACACCCCCTACTATGGACCAAGCTTGCAAACCAGGCATGTGCCCTGACTGGGAATCAAACCGTGACCTCCAGGTTCATAGGTGTACACCCAACTACTGAGCAACACTGGCCAGACAATTAATTATTTTTTATTTAAAAAAAACAGAATTACCTTTTGCATATAAATAAGATGAAACAGTACAAATACAGGATCTACTATCTACCTTAGATTGTAATATAGATACTAGTGGCCCAGTGCATGAAATTCGTGCACATTAAAAGGAAATTAATTAGAGGCAATATTTTAATATTGCTATTTTCCCTTTCTCTATAACAGAAGTGTCAGAGATGAAAGAAAATTAGTAAAATGTATATGAAAACCTTCCTCCTGTCAGAGTCTGGAGCGTTCCGTGAGACCCAGAATCAAGTACCTTCCCACCCTTGTGCACCTAGAAATCACACGAGACCCAGACCTAGCAGGCCCCACCCCCCTTGGGCGATATCCAGATCCGGCCCTCCCCACCCCCATCAAGCCCCGCCTGGTGGGCGGCATACCCTCAGTTCCCCATGCCTGGCACCAGTCAAGGGGCACAAACTCAGGTCCCTTGACCCAGCGCCAGGTCCCCTGTCAAGCCCAGCCAGGAGGGGGGAGGGGGTACTTTTGTTTGGCTCAGTAGTTGGTTTGGCTTATATTCATGCATACAAGTCCTTTGGTTGATCTCTTCCCCTTACCCCCACCCTCCCCTACTTTCCCTCTGGGGATTGATAGTCTGATTGCTGTTTCTCTGTCTTTGGGTCTGTCCCTGTTCATCAGTCTATGTTAATTTGCATATTACCTCTTTATTATATAGGATAGATATACAGATAGATATGCATTTTAAAACATGTTATTTATTATGGTACTAGAGGCCCGAGGCATGAAATTTGTGCATGGGTAAGGTGCCTAGACCCGGCTGGCAATCAGGGCCAATCTGCTGGGCTACCAGTGGGGCAATCGGGGAGGGGGTGGTGCACTCCTTGCCTGGCCTGGGGCCTGTGGGCTAGGGGCAACTCTTGTGTTGAGCATCTGCCCCCTGGTGATCAGTGCGCATCATAGTGACCAGTCTTTCCACCAGTCATTCCGCAGTTCAGTCGATTTGCATATTGGGTTTTATTATATTGGATAGCTTGGTTACTAATATAAAAATAAAATTAATTATTTCAAAGTCATTGTTTGGTTTAAAAACTGAGTACCAGAAATGCCATATTTTAGCTCTTGTATCTTCCTTTTCTAACAACATAAGCAGCTCAGACAGCTTATGTTATCGTGTTGTATCTGAAGATTTTTTTTTTTTAATAATAGACTACATTTTCAGCAGCTATGGGTTTGCAGGGAAAATAAATGAGCAAAACTTGCAGAGTTCTCATATACTCCCACACTCTCCGAATGTTAATAACTACACATTAGTGTGATATATTTGTTACAATTAGTGAGCCAAGATTGATAGATTATTGTTAACTAGAATACATAGTTTACATTATGATTAACTCTTTGTTTTGTACATTCTATGAGTTTTGACAAATGTATAATGATGTGTCCATCATTAAAGTATCATGCAAAATAAAAATTTCACTGCCCTAAAAGTGCCTGTGCTACAGTTAGTCATTCTTCCTTCCCTCTTCATCACCTGACAACCACTGATCTTATTACCATTTCAGTTTTTCAGTTTTTCAGAATTAAATGATTGATATTATTACCGAGATCATATAGTATGTAGCCTTTTCAATTAGCTTTTTTTTATTTAGAAATATGTATTTAAGTTTTCTCCATGTGTTTTTGTAGCTTGATAGTTCATTATGTTTGTCACTAAATAATTTTCCATTTAATGCATGTACCAGAGTTTGTTTATTCTTTCACCTACTGAAGGACATATTGTTGCATCCAAGTTATGGTAACTCTAAATAAAGCTGTTTTAAACATTCATGTGCAGATTTTTCTATGAGCAAAGTTTTTAAATAATTTGGGTGAGTAAAGAGAAATGCAATTGTTGGATCATATGGTAAGAATAAGTTCAGTTTTTTTAAGAAACTGCCAACCTGTCATCCAACATGGTTGTGACTTTTTGTACTTTTAGTAATGATGAATGGCAGTGCCTGTTGCTCCATATTCTGGTCAGCATTTGGTATTGTCTGTGTTTTGAATTTAATCATTCTGATAAGCATGTAGTGGTATCTTCTTTTGTTGTAATTTGTGTTTCCCTGATGATATATGATGTACAATATCTTATATTGCTTATTTGCTATATGCTTATCATCTTTGCTGAGGTGTCTGTTAAAGGTTTGGCTCATGTTTCAATGTAGTTCTTGAATTTTAAAAGATTGTGTGTGTGTGTGTGTATTTTGGATACCATTGCTTTATCAAATATGTCTTTTGCAAAAAATGTTGCCTAACTTATGATTTACATTTTCATTATCTTAACAGTGTTTTTTGCAAAACTGAAGTTTTTTATTTTATTTTAATGCAGTCCTATTATTAATTATCTCTTCCATTGATCAGTCCTTTGGTGTTATATTGAGAAAGTTATAGCCAAATGCAAGGTCATCTAGATTTTCTCCTGTTATTGTCTAGAAATGTTATAGTTTTGCTATCTCTAGGTTGTCTGTAGATGTTCTTAATCAAGTTGAAAATATTCTCCTGTCTTTATAGTTTGCTGAGTTTTATCATGAATGATTGTTAGATTTAGTCAAATGCTTTATTTGTATCTACTGACATAATCATGTTATTTTGATTTTTTAAACTTTTTGACAGATTAAATTAATTGATTTTCAAATGTTGAACTAGCTTTGCATACCTGAAATAAATCCACTTGGACATAGCTTATACATTTTTAGATACTGTTTTGAATTTTTTATATTTTCTTCAGGATTTCATATCTATGATCATGAGAGATACTGGTCTGAAGTTTTCCTTTCTAGTAAAGTCTTTGTTGGATTTTGGTATTGTTGGCCTCATGAGTTAAGAAGTATTCCCTCTGTTTTTATTTTTGGAGGATATTGTAGGAAAGTGGTATAATTTCCTTATTAAATATTTGCTAGATTTCATCAGTGAATTCATTTGGGCATGGTGCTTTCTGTTTGGGCAGGTTATTATATGTCATACTACATTGAAACTCCTCTAAACAATTCATAGCAATTTCAAGTTGCTCCCTGATAGCAAGAGCACAAAAAGTTATTTAGAGTGAATGTAAGATAGTAACATAGAAGTTCAATGAAAATCAATCTTGAAGGAGAAGATACAAATCAAGCAGTAAAATTAGAAATTAAGACTCCTCTGGCCTTTCATTCTTCCTTCCTTCCTTCCTTCCTTCCTTCCTTCTTCTTCCTTCCTTCCTTTCTTTCTTTCTTTCTTTCTTTCTTTCTTTCTTTCTTTCTTTCTTTCTTTCTTTCTTTCTTTCTTTCTTCCTTTCTTTCTTCTTTCTTTATTTTCTTTTTATTGTTTTATTGCTTAAAGTATTACAAAGAGTATTACATATGTCTCCTTTTTTCCCCTGTCCTTGACAATCCCCTGGCCTCCCCTAGCCCCAAGTGTCTTATGTCCATTGGTTATGCTTATATGCATGCATACAAGCCCTTCAGTTGATCTCTTAACCCCCCCCCCCACTGCCCCTCAACCCTCCCTGGCCTTCCCACTGTAGTGTGAAAGTTTGTTTGAGGCAGCTCTGATTCTGTATCTATGTTTGCTCATAAGTTTATAATGGTCTTTATTATCCATAAATGAGTGAGATCATGTGGTATTTTTCCTTCATTGACTGGCTTATTTCACTTAGCATAATGCTCTCCAGTTCCATCCATGCTGTTGCAAATGGAAAGAGTTCCTTCTTTTTTACAGCAGCATATTATTCAATCATGTAGATGTACCACAGTTTTCTAATCCATTCATCTACTGATGGGCACTTAGGCTGTTTCCAGATCTTAGCTATGGTGAATTGTGCTGCTATGAATATAGGGGTGAATATATCCTTTCTGATGGGTGATTCCCATTTCTTGGGATATATTCCTAGAAGTGGGATCACAGGGTCAAATGGGAGTTCCATTTTTAGTTTTTTGAGGAAACTCCATACTGTCTTCCATAGTGGCTGAACCAGTCTGCATTCCCACCAGCAGTGCATGAGTGTACTTCTTTCACCACATCCTCTCCAGGACTTGTCGTTTGTTGATTTGTTTATGATAGCCAGTCTGACAGGTGTGAGATGGTACCTCATTGTTGTTTTGATTTGCATCTCTTGGATGATTAGTCCCTTTGAGCATGTTTTCATATGTCTCTTGGCTTTCTGAATGTCCTCTTTTGAAAACTGTCTATTTAGGTCCTTTGCCCATTTTTTGATTGGATTGTTTATCTTCCTTTTGTTAAGTTGTATGAGTTCCCTATAAATGTTGGAGATTAAACCCTTATCGGTGATAACATTGGTAAATATATTCTCCCATGCAGTTGGCTTTCTTGTTGTGTTGTTGATTTTTTTTTTTTTTTTTTGCTGTGCAGAAGCTTTTTATTTTGATGTAGTCCCATTTGTTTATTTTCTCTTTAGTTTCCAATGGCCTAGGAGCTGTATCAGTGAAGAAATTGCTTCAGCATATGTCTGAGATTTTGTTGCCTTTGGATTCTTATAGTATTTTTATAGTTTCCCATTGTATATTTAAGTCCTTTATCCATTTTGAGTTTATTTTTGTGTATGGTGTAAGTTCGTGGTCTAGTTTCATTTTCTTGCATGTATCTGTCCAATTTTCCCAACACCATTTATTGAAGAGACTATCTTGGCTCCCTTGTATGTTCTTGCCTCTTTTATCAAATATTAATTGAGTTTATTGGTCCGGGGTGATTTCTGGGCTCCCTATTCTATTCCATTGATCTATATGTCTGTTGTTGTGCCAGTACCAGGCAGTTTTGAGAATAGTGTCTTTGTAATACAGCTTGATATCTGGTATTGAGATCCCACCTACTTTGTTTTTTCTCAGGATCACTGCAGCTATTTGGAGTCTTTTTTTTTATTCCAGATGAATTTTTGGAGAATTCGTTCTAGGTCTGTGAAATATGTCGTTGGTATTTTAATGGGAAGTGCATTGAATTTATAGATTGCTTTGGGTAATATGGACATTTTAATGATGTTGATTCTACCAATCCAAGAACATGGTATGTTCTTCCATCTGTTTATGTCTTCTTCTGTGTCTTTTTTTCAATGTCCGGTAGTTTTCTGAGTAGAGGTCTTTTACCACATTACTTAAGTTTATTCCAAGGTAGCTTAACTTTTTAGTGCGATGGTAAATGGGATTGTTTTTTTTTGTTCTCTATTTCTATAAGTTCACTATTGGTGTATAGAAATGCCATAGACTTCTTGACCTTAATTTTGTATCCTATTACCTTGCCAAATTCATTTATTATGGCTAAGAGTTTTTTGATGGAGTCTTTAGGTTTTTTTATGTATAATATCATGTCATCTGCAAATAAGGACAGATTTACTTTTTCTTTTTCAATTTGGATGCCTTTTATTTCTTCTTCTTATCTAATTGCAATGGCTAATACTTCCAGTACTATGTCGAACAGGAGTGGTGAGAGTGGGCATCCTTGTCTTATTCCTGTTCTTAGGGGAAATGGTGTTAGTTTTTGTCCATTGAGTATGATGTTGGCTGTGGGTTTGTCATATATGGCTTTTATTATGTTGAGGTTTGATCCTTCTATTCCCAGCTTTCTGAGAGTTTTTATCAAAAATGGGTGTTGAATTTTGTCAAACGCTTTATCGGCATCAATTGATATGACTGTGGTTTTTTCTTTCAATTTGTTTATGTGATGTATCACATTTATTGATTTGCAAATATTGTACCATTCTTGCATCCCTGGGATAAATCCTAC
Organism: Myotis daubentonii; assembly: GCF_963259705.1. NCBI lineage: Eukaryota > Metazoa > Chordata > Mammalia > Chiroptera > Vespertilionidae > Myotis > Myotis daubentonii. The sequence continues at coordinate 74,030,537 of NC_081861.1, read as the reverse complement.
TTGGTCATGGTGTATGATCTTTCTGATGTACTGCTGGATCTGATTTGCTAAGATTTTGTTGAGGATTTTGGCATCTATGTTCATGAGGGATATTGGCCTGTAATTCTCTTTCATTGTGCTGTCTTTACCTTGTTTTTGGTATTAGGGTGATGCTGGCGTCAGAGAATGAGCTTGGAAGTGTTCCTTCCTCTTGAATTTTTTGTAGTAGTCTGAGGAGGATAGGTTTTAGTTCTTCCTTGAATGTTTGGTAAAACTCCCCAGTGAAGCCATCTGGTCCTGGGCTTTTGTTTGCTGGAAACTTTTTGATGACTGCTTCAATTTCTTCCACAGTTATTGGCATGTTGAGATTTTTAGATTCTTCCTGATTGAGTTTTGAAAGGTTGTAGTTTTATAGGAATATGTCCATTTCCTCCAGGTTGTCTAGTTTGTTGGAGTAGAGTTGTCCATAGTATTTTTTAACAATCTTTAGTATTTCTGTGGGTTCTGTTGTTATTTCGCCTCTATCCTTTCCGATTTTGTTTATTTGGGTCCTCTCTATTGCTTCTTTGTGAGCCTGGCTAGAGGTCTTTCAATCTTGTTTATCCTTTCAAAAACCAGCTCTTAGTTTCATTGATTTTCTGTGTTATTTCTTTGGTCTCTATGTCATTTATTTCTGCTCTAACCTTTATTATCTCCTTCCTTCTGCTCACTCTGGGGTTTTCTTGTTGCTCTCTTTCTAATTCTTTGAGCTGTAGATTTAGATGATTTACTACCATTATTTCTTATTTTTTGAGATAGGCCTGTAGAACTATAAACTTCCCTCTCAGGACTGCTTTCATTGTGTCCCAAAGGTTTTGGATTGTTGTGTTTTCATTGTCATTAGTTTACAGGATGTTTTTAATTTCTTCTTTGATCTCATTGGTAACCCAATCAATATTTAATAACATGCTTTTCAGCTTCCAAGTGTTTGAGTATTTAGGGTTGTTTTTATTGTAGCTTATTACTAATATTATGCCCTTGTGGTCTGAGAAGATGCTTGGTATGATTTCAATCTTCTTGAATTTGGGGAGACTTTGTTTGTGACCCAATACATGGTCTATTTTGAATATGTCCCATGAGCACTGGAGAAGAACGTATATCTTGTGGCTTTGGTTGAAATGTTCTGAAGATGTCAATTAAGTCCATCTGACCTAGTGATTCATTTAGGATTGCTGTATCTTTGCTGATTTTTTGTCTAGAGGATTTATCCAGTGATGTCAGTGGTGTATTAAAATCCCCTAATATGATTGTATTGTTGTCAATCTCTCCCTTGATATCTTCCAGGAGTTTTTTTTTTTTTTATGTATTTGGGTGCTCCTGCATTGGGTGCATATATATTTATCATGGTTATATCCTCTTGTTGTATAGATCCCTGTAGTATTATGAAGTGGCCTCCCTTATCTCTTGTTATGGCCTTCACTTTGAGGTCTATTTTGTCAAATATAAGTATTGCTACCCCAGCTTTTTTTTAATTTCTATTTGTCTGAAGATATTTTTCCATCCCTTCACTTTCAGTCTGTGTGAGTCCCTTCTTCTGAGGTGGGTCGCTTGTAGACAGCAAATGGATGCGTCATGTTTTTTTATCCATTCAAACCAATCGACGTCTTTTGATTGGATCATTTTGTCCATTTTCGTTTAAAGTTAGTATTGAAAGGTACTTGTTTGTAGCCATTTCTATTTTTTGTGGCTGTTTTCTTTCTGAGCTTTTTATTTCTTCTTTTTTACACCAGTCCCTTTAGCATTTCTTGTATTGCTGCCTTGGTGGTAATAAACTCCTTAGCCTTTTTTTGTCTGTGAAGCTTCTTCTTTCCCCTTCACGTTTGAATGATAGCCTTGCTGGATAGAGTATTCTTGGATTCAGTCCTTTGCTTTGCATCACTTTGTAAATTTCTGTCCATTCTTTTCTGGCCTGATGTGTTTCTGTTGAGAAATCATTTGATAATCTAATGTGGGATCCCTTGTATGTCTCTCTATTGCAGCCTGTAAGATTCTCTCTTTGTCCTGAACATTAGCCATGCTAATTATGATGTGTCTTGGTGTAGGTCTTTTCGGGTTCACCTTGTTTGGGACTCTCTGTGCTTGTGTGACTTTTTTCTTTCCCACCTCAGGGAAGTTTTTTGATATTATTTCTTCAAATAGGTTTTGTAACCCTTGTTTCTCTTTCTGTTGTTCTGGCACTCGTATTATTCGTATGTTGTTTCATTTCATGTTGTCCCAGAGCTCCCGTGGGCTCTCCTCCTGTCTTTTAATTTTTTTCTCCAATTGCAGTTCAGTTTGAGTGTGTTTTGCTTCCCTGTCTTCTAATTCAGTAGTTCCATCCTCTGCTTCTCCTAGTCTACTGTTGAAACTTTCAATGGTGTTTTTTATTGCAGCTACATCACTCTTCATTTATCCCTGATTATTACATAAGTTATTGATTTTTTTCATGCATTTCTTCTTGATTCTTACATAAGTTGATTTTTTCCTCCATCATGTTTATGAACTGTATGACCCTTAATTTGAATTCTTTTTCTGACATATTGCATTCCTCTGTTTCACTTGGCTGCTTTTCTGGTGCTCTCACTTTTCTTTCTTTTGGGGGTTTCTTTGTCTACTCATTTTTGGTCTCACTGACTGATCTAGATGTCGAGTCATGCAGGGGCTTCTCCGTGGTTGGCTGTGGCCCCTCGGGCTGCGGTTGCTCCTCGAGTGGTCACGGAAGTGGTGCTCCTCAGTTGGCAGGGGCATCTCTGGTTGGTTCTGTTCACAACAGTGGTGTTTCTACCGGCTGGTGGGGGAGGCTGCTCACACAGCTTCTGTTCCTTGGACATGGGTGGACTGATGACAAGGCTGCTGCTCCTCAGATGGGAGATGGGCTGCTTGTGTGGCTGCTGCTCCTCAGGCGGGATTGAGCTGCACATGTGGCTGCTGCTCCTCAGAAAGGAGCGGGCTGCTTACCCAGGTGCTTCTTGTCGGACAGGTGCAGGCTGTTGTGGTTGCAGCTCCTTGGACCAGTGCGGGCTGTGCAGGGCTGCCACTCCTTGGATGTGGGCAGTCTGCTTGTGTGGCTGCTGCTCCTCGGACATGGGCAAGCTTCTTGGGCGGCTGCTGCTTATCGAGTGGGAGTGAGCTGCACATGCGGATGCTTCTCCTCAGATGGACCTTGGGCTGTTTCTTTGGCTGCTGCTCCTCAGGCAGGATTGAGCTGCATGTGTGGGTGCTGCTCTTTGGATGGGGACAGGCCACTCACCCAGCTGCTGCTCGTTGGACAGGTGCAGGCCCTGTATGTCTCCTGCTCCTCAGACCAGTGTGGACTGCGCAGGGCTGTCGCTCCTCAGATGTCGGCAGTCTGTTCGTGTGGCTGCTACTCCTTAGACTGGGGTGGGCTTCTCGGGCGGCTACTGCTCCTTGAATAGAGGTGAGCTGCTTGCAGAGCTGCTTTTCCTCATATGAGTGTGGGATGCTCACACAGCTGCTGCTCCTCAGACAGGTGCAGGGTGCAGGCTGCGCAGCTGCTGCTCCTCGGATGGGTGTGGGCTGCATGGGGCTGCCACTCCTCAATTGTGGGCAGGTTGCCCGTGTAGCTGCTGCTCCTTGGATGGGGCAGGATGCTTGTGTGGTTGCTGCTCCTTGGATGGGGGAGCGGGCCACTCACACAGCTGCTTCTCCTTGGACAGGGGCACGCCACATGAGGCTTCTGCTTTTAGGCCTGGGGCAGATTGCTCGCGGGGCTCCTGCTCCTTGGACAGGAATGGGCTGTTCACGTGTCTGCTGCTCACGTGGTTGCAATGCCCTGGGCTAAGGCATTGGGCTGGTCAGAGGGAAGCACGCTTCATAACTCACAGGAGCCTGCACCCAGGATGGCTGGAGACTCGTTGACTGTGGGACATCAGCCGAGGTAGCAGTTCCCTGCCAGGGGTAGCTGTAGAATCCCAGGTGTTATCTGAGGGCACCCTGGGTGGAGGTGAGGTTGGACTCCCAATTACAGCAGCTTCCCCCTTCAAAAGGTTAGGCCTCTGTGGACGAGCTGACCTCCTGGAACTGTTTAAAATGGTGTAAGTTGGTGGTCTGGTTTCATTTTTTTGCATGTATCTGTCCGATTTTCCCAACACCATTTATTGAAGAGACTGTCTTGACTCCATTGTATGTTCTTGCCTCCTTTGTCAAATGGATATTTTTTGCCACTCCCTTCTGGCCTGCAAAGTTTCCATTGAGAAATCAGTGACAGTCATATGGACTCTCACTTGTAGGCAACTAACTGCATTTCTCTTGCTGCTTTTAAGATTCTTTCTTTCTTTTTCTTTTTTTAAATATACTTTATTGATTTTTTTTCAGAGAGGAAGGGAGTGGGATAGAGAGCTAGAAACATCGATGAGAGAGAAACATCGAACAGCTGCCTCCTGCACGCCCCCTACTGGGGATGTGCCTGCAACCAAGGTACATGCCCTTGACAGGAATCGAACCCGGGACCCTTCAGTCCACAGGCCGACGCTGTATCCACTGAGCCAAACTGGTTAGGGCAAGATTCTTTCTTTCTCTTTTGCACTTGGCCTTTTAATTCTTATGTGTCTTGGTGTTGTCCTCTTTGGGTTCCTCTTGTTTGAGATTCTCTGTGCTTCCTGGACCTGTGAGTCTATTTCTTTCACCTGGTAAGAGAAATATTCTGTTATTATTTCTTCAAATATGTTTTCAATATCTTGCTCTCTCTCTTCTTCTGGCACTCCCACAATGCAAATGTTGGTATGGTTGACGTTGTCCCAGTGATTCTTTACACTATCTTCGTATTTCTTTATTCATGTTTCTTTTTGCTTTTCTGATTGGGTGTTTTTTGCTTCTTCATATTTCAAATCATTGATTTGATTATCAGAATTCTCTACTCTACTATTGAATCCCTGTATATTAGTCTTTATTTTAGTCACTGCTTAATTTCTGACTGGTTCTTTTCTAATATTTTGGCATTCTCATTAAAATCCTTGAAAGTCTCACTAAGTTCCTTGGAGGTCTCAAGAAGATTCTTGAGTAACCTTACAACCGTGGTTTTGAACCCTATAGCTAGTAGTTTGTTTTCTTTCATTTGTGAGATGTTTCTTTGCCTCTGCATTTTGGCTGCTTCCCTGAGTTTGTTTCTATTTATTGGGTAGAGCTTCTTGAGTTGTTAGAGTGGCCTTATATAGTAGGTCCCAGTGGCTTAGCCTCCCCAGTCACCTGAGCTGGCACTCTAGGTGTGTCCCTTTGTGGGCTGTGTGCACAGTCTTGTAGTTGAAACTTGATAGTTCTTGGTGTCACTGGGAGGAATAGACTTCCAGGCCAATCGATTGTGGAGACCATTTGTGACCACAGTGGGAGAACTGCTATGCAGGAGACACCCCTATGAAACAGGACTGGCTTAAGTGGGGCTTTGGTGCTCAGTGAGTCTGCCTCTTGAATGTGTTGCTTATGGATGTGTAGAGTTGTAATCTGGAATTATCTGATGTTGACCACTGAATTCACTGGTTCTTGAGTCTCCAAGGAGTTGCAAAGTCATCCACTGCCTGGGACCACCCAGTAGGAGCTACAGAGAGATTTGCAGATTTCTCCTAGTTGTATCAAGTTTGGAATTTCCCAAGGAAGTCCCAGCTGTGAAGAAAGGCAGGCTGGTGCTAGTGCTGGGTCTTAGGCCTTTTATTGATAAGTTTGGGGATCCCTGACCCAGCTTCAGTTTCTTTGAGGGATTTTAGCAAAGTCTGAAGCCTAAGAAAGGACAGGCCATTCATATGTAAAAGTCACTGCACACAGGTTGGGTGGAGCTGCAAATTGGATGGGGTGGACTCTCAGGGAATCACCTAGGTGGAAAAAACAGAAATGGCTGCCACTCAGCCTTGCCACTGGGGAGGTCCCAGTATAGGAACAGGGACCCCTGCAGAGCACCTCTGTCTAGGAGAAAGCCTCTCCCAGGGTTCCTGCCCTGATGCCAGACAATCCAGTTCTTCATCATATGTGTTTGTGTCTTCCAGAGCCTCGGTCTGGCACTGGAATTCAGAGGAAGCAGGACCTTTTAATTTCAGTGTGTGTGCTGGTCCTTTAAGAGGAACAGTTGGGTTTCCAGAAGCCTCCATGTCACTGAGCCCCAATCCCCACTGGTTTTTACAATCTGTAGTTACGGGGACTTCTTTTGCCAGCTCTGGGAACCTGGGCTGGGAAAACTGGTTTGGCACTGGGGCCCCTTGCTCCTCACCAGGGGCCTCTGCAGGGATGATCTCCCCCCTGATTAAAAACGTTGCACACGTGGGTTCAAGTCCAGCCTGCTCTGCGCTTCTGCCCCTCCTACCAGTCTCAATGTGCCTTCTCCTTTACTTCTTTAGTTGTAGGACTTCCATTCAGGCAGATTTCAGGTGGTCCAGGATGATGGTTGTTCTGTATTTTACTTGTAATTTTGATGTGGTTGTGGGAGGCAGTGAGTATAGGCGTTTACCTATGCTGCCATCTTGGATTCTCTTGAATTTACCCGTTTTAACAAATATAAATAATAATTACCTTTATGATTAAGCACAAATTACAGAAAATTTAAACTGGTTGTTATTATTATATTTGAAGATAAAGAAAAAATAAAAGTTACATTATAATAAATACATAGAGCTTTATGAGGCCCAGTGACAGATAGAAAAATAAAATTAAAACTAGGTTTTTATATGAGCTGATATATAAACATATGATATGAGCTTAAATACAATAGTAGAAGAACCTCAAAAAAATTCACGTTCCATGAAGGAAGGGACCTTTTTTTTGCTATATTTGTGAAATGAGAAGATTTCTGTGCAAATGGTAGACCTGGCAATTATTTTTTTGAATAAACATTTTGAATACATAAATGATAAAATGATAAATCTAGTACAACAGGGATCATTGTAAAATAAACAGTTTTGTTGTGTTGCTCACATCACATTTATTTATTCATTAATTCAAAAAGGTTATGGAATACCCAATATGGAAAGAGAATGTAAAAATGCATCAAAAAATTTTTGAGATACCTTGAGGGTTCAGACACATCATCATTTTCTCATTTCATAATATCACTATTTATTAAAGGCCAGTTTGAAATGAGTCAAACCATATTTTACATATGAAGGCCATTTTAAAATCTGGAAAATTAAGTCTAACTATTTAAGAAGTAAGGCAAATCCCGGTAAGTAATCATAGGAGTTTAGAAAGCAATATTCTTTTTTTTCAATTTTATTTTATTGTTTAAAGTATTACATATAGTATTACATATGTCTCCTTTTTCCCCCCATTGACCTCTCTGCGGCCACCCCCAACCCCACCCCCGGCACATGCCCGCGACCCCTGAGTGTATTTTTCCATTGGTTATGCTTTATGGGTGCATAAAGTCCTTTGGTTGACCTCTTACCCTTACTCCCCTGCCATACCACTGAAGTTTAACACTGCTCAATGCTTCATTGTCTCTGTATCTATTTTTGTTCATCAATTTATGATATTCATTATATTCCACAAATGAATGAGATCATGTGGTATTTATCTTTCTCCGATTGGCTTATTTTGCTTAGCATAATGCTCTCCAGGTCCATCCATGCTGTTGCGAATGGTAAGAGTTCTTTCTTTTTTAATGCAGCAAAGTACTCCATTGCGTAGATGTACCACAGTTTTTAATCCACTCATCTGCTGATGGGCACTAAGGCTGTTTCCAAATCTTACCTATTTTAAATTGTACATTTATGAACATAGGGGTTCACATGTCCTTTCTGATTGGTATTTCTGATATCTTGTGATATATTCCTAGAATTCAGATGACTGGGTCAAATGGGAGTTTCATTTTTAGTTTTTTGAGGAAACTCCATACTGTTTTCCACAGTGGCTGCAAGAGTCTGCATTCCCACCAGCAATGCAAGAGGGTTCCATTTCCTCTGCATCCTCTCCGGAACTTGTTGTTTGTTGATTTGTTGATGATAGCCATTCTGATAGGTGTGAGATGGTACCACTTTGTCATTTTGATTTGCATCTCTTTGATGATTAGTGACTTTGAGCATGTTTTCATATGTCTCTTGGTCTTCCTTATGTCTTCTTTCAAAAAGTGTCTATTTAGGTCAGTTGCCTGTTTTTTAATTGGATTGTTTATCTTCCTTTTGTTAAGTTGTATGAGTTCCCTGTAAATGTTGGAGATTAAACCCTTATCGGAGATAACATTGCCAAATATGTTCTCCCATGCAGTGGTCTTTCTTGTTGTTTTGTTGATGGTTTCTTTTGCTGTGCAAAAGCCTTTTATTTTGATATAGTTCCATTTGTTTATTTTCCCTTTAGTCTTCATTACTCTAGGAATGGTATCAGTAAAGATATTGAAGTATCCATCTTATATAAAAACTACTGTTTGAAATTTTAACCCTGCTATTTCTGGCTTCTGTAAATGCTTGCTGGCTTAAATAATAAGGAAAAATAAGACTACTCCCATTTCAGAGAGGCCATTAATCCTTCTCCAGATGAAGTTATCAGTGCTGGCATCAGGCCAAGCCTTTGGTCGAGGTCTCAAAGCACCAGCACATAGGGGCTCTTTAAAAACTTGCAAAGGGGAGTGGAACAGAACCCCATATTTGGAAGACAAAGAAGGTAAAATGGTATAAATACCGGAAACTTCCTGTGTGATTTCACCCAGAATTTGAGAGACATTTTCCTCTGGGCCCATGCATAATAATAATAATAAATGGAACTCCATCTCTCTAAGCATTGCTTGGTTCTTCTCCGGTTTTCTGTAACATTATTGGTTCCCTGAGATTCTGGAAAAACCAGCCCATACTTTGCCTTTTGGCCTCCGGTGTGGACTGGGTTTGGGGACCTGGGGGGCTGGATAGGCCTCCAGGAGGCGCGGCTCTGCTGATTTAGCAGAATTGAACTGGGGGACTCCAGGCACTCCCAGACCTCAGCCCAGGACCCTGCCAGCATCTAGAGAGAGTGGACGGATATCTCTGGACCTGTCGACAGAATCAGTAAGGTAGGGGCCCTTATTAGTCAGGCCCACTCTGAGTGAGTGGAAGGGGAAGCTTGATCACCTGCCCGGAAGTCAAGGACTTCCTCAGGCAAATTAATCAGGAATCAGGTGGATTGTTTAAACTCTGGGTAAATATCTGGTAGAAGTCAAAACTTGGGTTATCTGGTATATAAATGTGGGACTCCAAAGGTGAGTGGATTCAGATTCGATTAAGGAATTATGAGTTTATTCTGCTGTTTGTTTTTGTGGGACCAGCTGTGGGCAAACTATGGCCCACTGGCCCGATCTGGCCCGTTTGAAATGAATAAAAATAAAAAATAAAAAAGACCGTACCCTTTTATGTAATGATGTTTACTTTGAATTTATATTAGTTCACACAAACACTCCATCCATGCTTTTGTTCTGGCCTTCCGGTCCAGTTTAAGAACCCACTGTGGCCCTGGAGTCAAAAAGTTTGCCCACCCCTGGACTAGCCAATTTGCTACTGAGAAGGGGGACTGGATGCAGTCTTAACTCCCCCAGTAGGTTCTCACTAAGGCGTTGGTCGAGAATTCTGTTCTGGGGCATGGGTGCCGGGAGTGCCCCCATGCCCATCTGGGGAGTTGGGCATTGTTTTGTCTTTCTGCTCAGCTCCAGTCTGGGCTAGTCTACTGAGAGAGTGTGAGTAAGGATGTTTGTCTGTCTTGGCAGAAGTATCTGCTCATTAACTGGTGTGTGTGAAGCAAAAGCTACTTTGTGCCTTCTGGCTATACACATGAGAGTATTTTGTTATCTGTTTCTATTGTTTGTTTAAAGATAGGGCTGACCCACTGTGACGAAATTCAGAAGTCTCTAGCAGCTGCGAGATTTATTTTTCTTAGAGTCTTTTGCTCTCTGTCAGAGAGGGAATCAGCCCACTTAGCTAATGAAAATTTCTGTCTATCAGTTGCTTTTCCCTGAATTGTAAATTTGCTGTATTAAATTGAAATTTTGAAGTTCTTGGGTAGATTTAAAGGCTAAAACAAAGGCTGGCTAGATTCCAAGATTGCTTGGTTCTGAGATTGCTTGTAAGAAAAGCAAGAGAGAAGTGTTTTCTTTTTTTTTTTAAATTAAATCTTTATTGTTCAGATTATTACATCTGTTCCTCTTTTTTTTCCCCCCATAACTCCCCTCCTCCCAGTTCCCGCCCCACCCTTCGCCCTCACTCCCCACCCACTGTCCTCATCCATAGGTGCACGATTTTTGTCCAGTCTCTTCCCACATCTCCCACACCCCTTCCCCCCCCAAGAATAGTCAGTCCATTCCCTTTCTATGTCCCTGATTCTATTATAATCAACAGTTCATTCTGTTCATCAGATTATTAATTCACTTGATTCTTAGATTCACTTGTTGATAGATGCATATTTGTTGTTCATAATGTGTATCTTTACCTTTTTCTTCCTCTTCCTCTTCTTAAAGGATACCTTTCAGCATTTCATATAATCCTGGTTTGGTGGTGATGAACTCCTTTAGCTTTTCCTTATCTGTGAAGCTCTTTATCTGACCTTCAATTCTGAATGATAGCTTTGCTGGATAAAGTAATCTTGGTTGTAGGTTCTTGGTATTCATCACTTTGAATATTTCTTGCCACTCCCTTCTGGCCTGCAAAGTTTCTGTTGAGAAATCAGCTGACAGTCATATGGGTATTCCCTTGTAGGTAAATGAGTTTCTTTCTCTTGCTGTTTTTAAGATTCTCTCTTTATCTTTTGCTCTTGGCATTTTAATTATGATGTGTCTTGGTGTGGTCCTCTTTGGATTCCTTTTGTTTGGGGTTCTCCGCGCTTCTTGGACCTGTAAGTCCATTTCTTTCACCAGGTGGGGGAAGTTTTCTGTCATTATTTCTTCAAATAGGTTTTCAATATCTTGCTCTCTCTCATCTTCTGGCACCCCTATAATTCTGATGTTGGTACGCTTGAAGCTGTCCCAGAGGCTCCTTACACTATCCTCGCATTTTTGGATTCTTTTTTCATTTTGCTTTTCCGGTTGGATGTTTTTTGCTTCCTCGCATTTCAAATCATTGACTTGATTCTTGCGCTCCTCTGGTCTGCTGTCGGGCGTCTGTATAATATTCGTTATTTCAGTCCGTGTATGCTTAATTTCTCGTTGGTTCCCCAATATAAGATCGAGGGTCTTATTAGTTTTCGTGTAGATCTCATTAAGTTTATCGACAGCTTCTAAACAGTTCTTGAGAGACCTTAAAAGTGTGGTTCTGAACTCTATATCTTCCATTGACAATTTTGTCCTGTTTCTTTGTCTCCGCATTTTGTTATGCTTCCTTGGTGTACCCCCTAGTGGTCTTTGTTCGAAGTCTTATAGTTAAATCTTGATTGTTGTAGCTAATTCCAGGGAGGGTTTGACCTCCAGGCCAAGTGGCTATGAGAATCAGCTGTGTCAGCAGTGAGAGAACTTCTGTCCTCTAGGGAGGTGCTAATCTAGCCTTTGCCTGAGGCTATCCGGCAAATGGTTCTGCGCTGGGCTTGGGCGGGGCGGGTCGCACAGGATCAACAGGGTGGTCCGGAGAGAGCAGTTATGGCGGCTCTCAGTCCTGTCCCCAGGGGCTCTGCCTCTCTGAGTCCCAGCACCCACTGCAAAGCTCGGAGAGAAAGCTGCACTCGCTCCGACCGAAGCCAGACAGTCCCGCTTCTCCCGTTTGAGTCTGGGTCCCTAAAGACTCGCCCAGATCTGGTGCTCAGAGTCTGCGACTCCCTCCCGATTGAAAACAACAACCGCGCCCTCCGCCGCCAGCCCGCTCTGCGCACTCCGCACCTCAGAATTTGACTTCACCACTGCGCCTCCTCTGAGTGTCCGTGTGCGTTTCTCTTTCCTCCTAGTTGTAGGACTTCCACTCAGCCAGCGTTCCTGGGTTCTGGATGATGTCCGTTCCGTGTTCTAGTTTCACTTTTGAAGTAGTTGTTCAAAGCAGCAAACTCCGGCGTTAACCTATGCCGCCATCTTGGTCAGGATCTCTCGAGAGAAGTGTTTTCAAGTTAACTATTTGCTTAGCAAATTAACAAAGTAGTAAATTTCAAAGAACAAAGAACTTGTTATTTATGGTTTTTCTTATCTCTTTTGTGGACGGAGACTTTCAGGGGCAGGGCTTACATCTCCACAGGGTGGAGAGATTTACTGGCCCTGTCCCTGCCTGTGACATCATAGTCTAATGTGAGCCACCTGAGGTGGAACTAAGGCTAAAGTTATTATTAACTGTCTATGGACTCCATTAACCCTGGTTGTGTGTCTTGTGTGGTCTGTTGTCTTCGTGGTTGTGTGTTTTGTTTGACTTGCCATTTTCAGTTATTTATTAGAATCATCATAGAGGATATAACCTGGTCTCTCCCTTCCTCCTTCATCCTGTTCTGACAGCATCTGTAACTGGATTAAAGATCTTTTCTTTCAGGAGGCCCTCCAGGCTTTCAGTCTGCAAGAAATATCACTATACACCCTTATTCTCATCTGCTATCTATCCAGACCAACTAAGAGTCATTTTTCTCCACAGGTCAGACCCCAGCCTCCAAGAGGGAGGACTACTACAGCAGTAGTCTGTGATTTTCTCCAAAACTCCCACTGCTTCTATTTCTCCCTCTGTAGGAATTGTCTTCCTCTGACTCACAATAGGAAAGGGAGACAAGCACGGGCCCTGGACTGAGGGATCGGGGGTGGCGGGGGGTGGTGGCGGGGGGTGGTGGCAATTAATTAAGAAGCAGGGAGCGAAAAGTTTTTGTTAATTTTTACTGGCTGCAGACCACTCGGCTGGCGTAGGGGTCTCATCCATAACCTACTAGTGCAGGTGTCTTATCAGAAATTCGCTATATTCAAGGTAGCAAGTTTCCTGCAAGCACAATTAACCTTTCTCTGCCCAGTTTATTCCTTTTAACCTTTCCAATACTAAATTAGATCAATACAATATACTTAAAATTTATAAATATTAATCTAAAAATGCTGACTGTTCACTTTTGGTAATCATTAAAGGATTGAGTTTTCTAAGAATAAAGATTTCTAATACATAAAAAAACCCAAAAACCTAAACTCCCAGGAGCCAAGTGAAGTAAAAACGGAGCTGAAGTCCGCAGCCACCCTGGTGATTTAGAACTGGTTGCTAGGCAGACTCAGCCTCTGAAATCCAGGTCAAAGAAGAGGGTTTGGATGCCTAAGCTGCCTGCAATGGCCCTGAAAGAAGCAGCAACAGCAAGAAAAAAGGGGGACAGCAGAAATTTACCTGACACTAGAGCTTCCCCGCTGCTGCCCAATGAGTAATGAGTGTTTTACAACAAGCAATAAAAGACTTAGGCCTTTGGCTTGCTGGCTACAACAGTTAAACCAGAAGCCAGCGATTGCTACTAGCCTTCCTGCAGCCCCAGGAATAGAGCAGAAAGCCTGGGATCTATGAAAGCTGCAGATAGAGCTAGTGAAAGCTCCCTGTTTGCAAATGTACTGAAAGGGTTCAGTACCTGTTGCTTCTGGAAGAGGAGGGGCTGATATCCCCTTCCAGTGCATTCCCTTGGGAGAGGCCTGGTCGCTGCTCTGCCACTAAGGGGATTGGTGAGAAGACAAGGATAGCAGGGCCCTGTAACTGATAAACAGGATTAATAAAAAGGGCAAAGGAAAAACACTCTTCCTGGACCTGGGAGCCTTCAGGACTTTGAGATTCTCCAAGACAGGAGGAGTCTGACTCAGAGACTGGCTGAGACCCCATTGGGTTAGAAGAACCGGAGGCTGCATATTAAACTTATAAACTGCCTTTTGCTAGGCAGAGGTCCAAGCCCAGCTGTATAGGGGTGAAGCTGCCTGTGTACAGCAAAACAACTTTCTTCCATGCCAGAATACATTTTAGAAAAATTGGATAGACTGTGTTTGTGCCTAGAAAGAACTTGCCTCCACGCACAGCCCTGACAGTGGCCTGCAGAAAACTATAAGAGACTTAGATGATGCCTGCATCCTCATGGACATGGCTCCAGAGAGACAAGGACAATTTTTCTTTGTGTGGGAAGGTCAAAAATATACTTTAGTAACCTCCCTAAGATGTTTGTATAGGCCTACCATGTGTCATGTTTAGTAGCAGAAGATTTAGCTGTCAGAAGCAGCCACAGTGCCAATGTTATACTTCATTATGTAAATATAGTAATCTTTAATTCTCTTACAGATTTAAATGCAGTTGTCAAAAGGGCATGTGCCCAACTGGGCAAAGAAAAATACCCATCAGGTTTTGGTCTCGATTGAGAGACAGTTGGAAGCCTGTATACCGTCTTGCAGGCCTGAGTGACCATGCCCATGTCAGGAGTGGCACAAACCTCAACTTTAGGAAACCGGGGAAGGCCTGTTTAGAACAGAGGGAAGTAGTGAAGTGGTAAATACTAGCCCTCTGTTACAGGAATTACAGACCCTGTGAGGTCCTGTGACATATGAGACCCTGTAAAGATATAAAGATCCCGTAATCCATTCTGAGAGGAGAAGTTACCCCTCCCAGAAACCATATGTAGTTTAAGGAGAGCTGTGACTATCTATTTGAATATAGACACATTTTGAATTTCTTCTTGCCATTTGAAGACAGTTATATTTCTCTGAAGAATCCATAAAAAGAACTGAAAAGAAAAATCAAAAGATCTTAAAACAGGTCAATATATTTTTCTCCTTACATAATTCCTCCAAAATTTGACAATGCTTAATAAATCATGGCAATACATTTCTTTGCATAAATTCAATAAGACCAGTTCCTAGTAGTGGATTTATTTACCAAAAACATTGACTGGAATATCATGTTTTTTTTGTTTTTGTTTTTTTTTAATATTATTATTGCTTAAAGTATTACAAAGAGAACTACATATGTCACCTTTTTTCCCCCCGCCCTTGACAATCCCCTGGCCTCCCCTACCCCCAGTGTCTTATGTCCATTGGTTATGCATATATGCATGCATACAAGTCCTTTGGTTGATCTCTTACCCACCCCCTTCCTGCCCTCCCACCCTCCCCAGCCTTCCTGCTGTAGATTGACAGTCTGTTTGAGGCAGCTCTGCCTCTATATCTATTTTTGTTCATAAGTTTATAATGGTCTTTATTATGCATAAATGAGTGAGATCATGTGGTATTTTTCATTCATTGACTGGCTTATTTCACTTAGCATAATGCTCTCCAGTTCCATCCATGGCATTGCAAATGGTAAGAGTTCCTTCTTTTTTACAGCAGCATAGTATTCCATCGTGTAGATGTACCACTGTTTTCTAATCCATTCATCTACAAATGGGCACTTAGGTTGTTTCCAGATCTTAGCTATGGTGAATTGTGCTGCTATGAACACGGGGGTGCATATATCCTTTCTGATTGGTGTTGCTGGTTTCCTGGGATATATTCCTAGAAGTGGGATCACAGGGTCAAATGGGAGTTCCATTTGTAGTTTTTTGAGGAAACTCCATACTGTCTTCCATAGTGGCTGCACCAGTCTGCATTCCCACCAGCAGTGCACAAGTGTTCCTTTTTCTCCACATCCTCTCCAGCACTTGTCATTTGTTGATTTGTTGATGATAGCCAGTTGGACAGGTGTGAGATGGTACCTCATTGTTGTTTTGATTTGCATCTCTTGGATGATTAGTGACTTTGAGCATGTTTTCATATGTCTCTTGGCTTTCTGAATGTCCTCTTTTGAAAGGTGTCTATTTAGATCCATTGCCCATTTTTGATTGGATTGTTTATCTTCCTTTTGTTAGGTTGTATGAGTTCTCTATAAATTTTGGAGATTAGGCTCTTATCAGATATGACATTGGCAAATATGTTTTCCCATGCAGTGCATTTTCTTGTTGTGTTGTTGATTTTTTTTTTGCTGTGCAGAAGCTTTTTATTTTGATGTAGTCCCATTTGTTTATTTTCTCTTTAGTTTCCAATTCCTTGGAGCTGTATCGGTGAAGAAATTTCTTCTGCATATATCTGAGATTTTGTTGCCTTTGGATTCTTCTAGTATTTGTATGGTTTCCTGTCGTATATTTAAGTCCTTTATCCATTTTGAGTTTATTTTTGTGTATGGTGTAAGTTGGTGGTATAGTTTCATTTTCTTGCATGTATCTGTCCAATTTTCCCAACACCATTTATTGAAGAGACTATCTTGGCTCCATTGTATGTTCTTGCCTCCTTTGTCAAATATTAATTGAGTGTATTCGTTGGGGCTGATTTCTGGACTCTCTATTCTATTCCATTGATCTATATGTCTGTTCCTGTGCCAGTACCAGGCAGTTTTGAGAACAGTGGCTTTGTAATACATCTTGATATCTGGTATTGAGATCCCACCTACTTTGTTCTTTCTCAGGATTGCTGCAGCTATTCGGGGTCGTTTTTTATTCCAGATGAATTTTTGGAGAGTACGTTCCAGGTCTGTGAAATATGCCATAGGTATTTTAATGGGAAGTGCGTTGAATTTATAGATTGCTTTGGGCAGTAAGGACATTTTAATGATGTTGATTCTACCAATACAAGAACATGGTATGTTCTTCCATCTCTTTATGTCTTCCTCTATCTCTTTTTTCAACGTCCTGTAGTTTTCTGAGAAGAGGTTTTTTACTTCTTTAGTTAAGTTTATTCCTAGGTAGCTTAATTTTTTTGGTGCGATGGTAAATTGGATTGCTTTTTTAGTCTCTCTTTCTGCACATTCACTATTGGTGTATAGAAATGCCATAGATTTCTTGGCATTAATTTTGTATCCTGCTACATTGCCAAATTCTTTCATTAAGTCTAATAGTTTATTGATGGAATCTTTAGGGTTTTTTAAGTATAATATCATGTCATCTGCAAATAAGGACAGTTTTACTTCTTCTTTTCCAATCTGGATGCCTTTTATTTCTTCTTCTTGTCTAATTGCAATGGCTAATACTTCCAGTACTATGTCGAACAGAAGTGGTGAGAGTGGGCATCCCTGTCCTGTGCCTGTTCTTAGGGCAAATGGTGTTAGTTTTTGTCGATTGAGTATGATGTTGGCTGTGGGCCTGTCATATATGGCTTTTATTATGTTGAGGTTTAATCCTTCAATTCCCACCTTGCGGAGAGTTTTTATCAAAAATGGGTGTTGAATTTTGTCAAATGCTTTTTCTGCATCAATTGATATGACTATGTGGTTTTTTTCTTTCAATTTGTTTATGTGATGTATCACGTTTATTGATTTGCGGATATTGTACCATCCTTGCATCCCTGGGATAAATCCTACTTGGTCATGGTGTATGATCTTTCTGATGTACTGCTGGATCCGATTTGCTAAGATTTTGTTGAGGATTTTGGCATCTATGTTCATGAGGGATATTGGCCTGTAATTCTCTTTCATTGTGTTGTCTTTACCTGGTTTTGGTATTAGGGTGATGCTGGCTTCATAGAATGAGCTTGGAAGTGTTCCTTCCTCTTTGATTTTTTGTAGTAGTCTGAGGAGGATAGGTTTTAGTTCTTCCTTGAATGTTTGGTAAAACTCCCCTGTGAAGCCGTCTGGTCCTGGGCTTTTGTTTGCTGGAAGCTTTTTGATGACTTCTTCAATTTCTTCCATAGTTATTGTCCTATTGAGATTTTTACATTTTCGTGATTAAGTTTTGGAATGTTGTATTTTTCTAGGAATATGTCCATTTCCTCCAGGTTGTCTAGTTTGTTGGAGTAGAGTTGTCCATAGTATTTTTTAACAATCATTTGTATTTCTGTGGGATCTGTTGTTATTTCACCTCTATCATTTCTGATTTTGTTTATTTGGGTCCTTTCTCTTTGCTTCCTGGTGAGCCTGGCTAGAGGTCTGTCAATCTTGTTTATCCTTTCAAAGAACCAGCTCTTTGTTTCATTGATTTTCTGTATCGTTTTTTTGGTCTCTATGTCATTTATTTCTGCTCTAACCTTTATTATCTCCTTCCTTCTGCTCACTCTGGGCTTTTCTTGTTGCTCTCTTTCTAATTCTTTGAGCTGTAGAGTTAGATGATTTACTACCATTGTTTCTTGTTTTTTGAGATAGGCCTGTAGAGCTATAAACTTCCCTCTCAGGACTGCTTTCATTGTGTCCCAAAGTTTTTGGATTGTTGTGTTTTCATTGTCATTAGTTTCCAGGATGTTTTTAATTTCTTCTTTGATCTCATTGGTAACCCAATAAATATTTAATAACGTGCTATTCAGCTTCCAAGTTTTTGAGTATTTTCTGTTGTTTTTATTGTAGTTTATTTCTAATATTATGGCCTTGAGGTCTGAGAAGATGCTTGGTATGATTTCAATCTTCTTGAATTTGGGGAGACTTTGTTTGTGACCCAATATGAGGTCTATTTTTGAAGATGTCCCATGAGCACTTGAGAAGAACGTATATTTTGTGGCTTTGGGGTGAAGTGTTCTGAAGATGTCAATTAAGTCCATCTGATATAGTGAGTCATTTAGGATTGCTGTTTCCTTGCTGAGTTTTTGTCTAGCAGATTTATCCAGTGATGTCAGTGGTGTATTAAAATCCCCTACTATGATTGTATTGTTGTCGATCTCTCCCCTGATATCTTCCAGGAGTTTTCTTATGTATGTGGGTGCTCCTGCATTGGGTGCATATATGTTTAACAGGGTTACATCCTCTTGTTGTATTGTTCCCTTTAGTATTATGAAATGGCCTTCCTTATCTCTTGTTATGGCCTTCACTTTGAGGTCTATTTTGTCTGATATAAGTATTGCTACCCCAGCTTTTTTTTTTATTTTCATTTGCCTGAAAGATATTTTTCCATCCCTAAACTTTCAGTCTATGCGAGTCCATTCTAATGAGGTGGGTCTCTTGTAGGCAGAAAATATATGGGTCATGTTTTTTTATCCATTCAGCCACTTGATGTCTTTTGATTGGACCGTTTAGTCCATTAACATTTAAAGTTATTATTGAATGGTACTTGTTTGTAGCCATTTCTATTTTTTTTTTTTGTGGCCTTTTTCTTTTTGGGCTTTTTAGTTCTTCTTTTTTCACCAGTCCCTTTAGCATTTCTTGCATTACTGGCATGGTGGTGATAAACTCCCTTAGCCTTTTTTTGTCTGTGAAGCTTCTTCTTTCCCCTTCAATTTTGAATGATAGCCTTGCTGGATAGAGTATTCTTGGATTCAGTCCTTTGCTTTGCATCACTTTGTATATTTCTGTCCATTCTTTTCTGGCCTCATGTGTTTCTGTTGAGAAATCATTTGATACTCTGATGGGGGATCCTTTGTAGGTAACTCTCTGTTTCTCTCTTGCAGCCTTTAAGATTTTCTCTTTGTCTTGTACATTTGCCATCGTTATTATGACGTGTCTTGGTGTGGGTCTTTTGGGGTTCATCTTGCCTAGGACTCTCTGTACTTGTGTAACTTTTTTCTTCCCCATATCCGGGAAGTTTTCCGACATTATTTCTTCAAATAGATTTTCTAATCCTTGCTGCTCTTCTTGTCCTTCTTGCAGCCCTATTATGCATATGTTACTTCGTTTCATGTTGTTCCGAAGCTCCCTTAGGCTCTCCTCCTGCTTTTTAATTTTTTTCTCCAGTTGCTGTTCAGATTGAGCTTGTTTCTCTGCCTTATCTTCTAATTCACTAATTCGGTCCTCTGCTTCTTCTAGTCTGCTGTTGAAACTTTCCATGGTGTTTTTGATTGTAGCTATATCACTTTTCATTTCTTCCTGATTCTTGCATAGGTTGTTGATTTTCTCATCCATCCGGTGAATGAATTGTACAACCATTATTCTGAATTCTTTTTCTGTCATGTTGCATGCTTCAACTTCATTAATGTCCTTTCTTGGTGACTCCTCATTGTCGTTCCTCTGGGTGTTGTTTCGTCTCTTCATTCTGATTCTCTCCTGATGGTTCAAAGGTCGAGTTGCGTGGGCCTGGACCATGTGCAGTGGGAGCCTCCCACCACCCTAGTGTCTCTGAAAGCTCTGACACTAAGATGTGTGGTTGTGATGGGTTGGTGGGAACCAGGCTTGCTCAGAGTCAGTGTTGTCAGCGCTCAATGTGGCCTCGTACCCGCCCTTAGAATCAGGGACCCTGCTTGCACAGTGCTGAAACAGAGACCCCCCTGAAGCATGTTGAAAACCAGAGCCCCCTAGCATGTGCCAGGAGTCAGAGTTCCCCAGAATCCAGTATCAGAGTCTCTGTTGCTTCATGCAACCTTGCCTTGAGAATCAGGGTCCCTGTGTGCCCTTGCACCAGGAATTGGAGTCACTGGCTCTTAGTATGAATGCACAGGGAATCAGGATCTCAGGCTCAGGTGATAAGAAACACAGTCAAGTCACTGGTGCTTGTTGCTGCCTCCTTCCCAGAGAATCGGGGTCACTGGCCTGTGATACGCGGGACAAATTCCCGGTGTTCGAGCAATTGCTCCCAGCCCAGGGCTCAGAAGCCGCCCCGGCCCTATGTGGCATCAGTTCCAAGGTGCTTGTGCACTTCCAGGCTAATGTTCCTGGAGCGCTGAGGCTCCGGCAAGGGGTGGGTCTATCAGTTAGTTATTCTGGTGCTGCCCACAAGCCTGCGGGAAGGGGGGAAGGGCTGTTACTCAAGGATCTGCTGTGGGGATTTCTGAACTTTTGGTGTCCGCAGGTCTGTAGCTGTGGTCCCAGGTCTCTGTCCCCAGTGCCTGCAGGGTCCTGGTATGCGTCTGAGATCAGACTGGGTGGTGCTGAGGCCAGGATCCTAGTCTCAAGCAGCTCTGTTTCCCAAGATGGCATGGTCGCTGTGCCTGTGCTGGCCGCCCAGGAGTGTCCCTGTAGGGAGTGGGACTCCGCCGCCTAAGACTGCCGGGTTTAGCAGCCCCTTAGAAGACCTGAAGAATCTAACTGTCCCTAGCTCATACACACACACCACATGCATCCACACACTCCTCTATCACTTCCTTGCGCTCTCACACTCTCTCCCTCCCTACCTTCCTGCTGGTCGCCATTTTCTCCCCTGGAGTATCACGTTTTAAAGAGCCCTGTCTGGACTCTGAACACTTGAAGCCAATAAGAGTGCCATGAAAAAAGCCTGATAACCTGCTTGGGAGCCCTGAAAATGGCTGGTGCTGGAGCATCAGGCCCATACCCTACCATCACTTGTGGTTGGTCAGAGTAGAAGGGGAGCAATAAGGGTGCCTCTGCATCCCTGTGGAACCCCCACACACACTGGGCCATAATGAGTAGGAGGGCTACTAAGATGGGCCTTAAAGCCTAGGACATGGCCCCGGGTAGAGCCACTGCAGGTGAGGGATTCACCTAACTCAGCAGATACTGCAGGCAGGCCTGATGGCAGCTGAATGGCTTGGCTTCCTGGCCTTATGGGGCACACTAAGATTCAATCATGAAATTCCAGGAAAGTTAGTCAGTTACCATTCTTGTTGTGTTTATGCAAATAATCAGGCCAAATTGAATACAATAAAAAATGGTCTTAATTTGGCTCTTTTGATAAACATAGAGGTAATTTTAAGGAAAAAAATTCTATTTCAATAGATGTTATTAAAACTGAAATGTTTTCTTTCCCTTCTACCGGACCATTTGTTACAGGTTGTCTCTGCCAGGTCACAAGCCCACCTCCTTCTGTGCCCAGGCCTCATCGTCACTCTGACAGACAGCAAGGATCTCTTGACTCTGAGAAAAAACTCCGTCCCTCCTCAGCATGAAGCAGCTACAGAAGAAATTCAATGTCCATTTTCCCTAAAAAAAATTCAGAGCCAGGATCCTTGAGGTAATATATTAGGCAGTTAGACAGACATGAGCAGAGCAAGGACAATGGGCCAACTAGCGCTACCAAATGTAACTAAGTATTTCCACCTCTAGGTATGTAAGACAAGGGGCATAGCCAAAGAGGTACTCACCCAAAGATTCATCCCCTAGACTATTTTTCCAAAAGACTTGACCGCTTTACATTTGGGTGACCTACTTGCCTCTGGATGGTAGCAGCCACAGCTATGCTTATCAAAAAAGCAAATAAGCTAACCCCAGGGCAGGAACTAATCCTAACTGCCCCACATGAGGTCAAGGCTTTAATCCAGAACACACTGGAGTACTAAATTTCAAATGCTTCCCCCAGTTTCAGGCTCTTCTACTTGACCAGGCCCACATCCGGTTCCACAAGACTCCTGCTATCAACCCTGCCAGCCTTCTCCCAGACAATGACTCTGAAAAAAACTCTACATGACTGTTCAGAGGTCACTGACTTAGTACAGCCCACCCGGACCTCACTGACACCCCACTGGCATCGCCAGACAAGGTACTGTTCACAGATGGGAGTAGTTTTGTCCAGGAAGGAATCAGGTATGTGGGGGCTTAGACTGAACCATCTGATCTCAGGCTCTCACTCGCAGGACCTCGGCACAGAAGGCCAAGTTAATTGCCCTTATTCAGCCTCTCCAATGGTCAAAAGAAAAATCAGTAACAATTTATACTGATAGCAGGTAGCAATTGCAACGGCTCACGTACATAGTGCTATTTACAAGGAAAGGGAACTCCACAGAAGCAAAAGGGAACTGGGCCATAGATAAAGCAGCCCGGGAGGTTGCCCTAAAACCAGTGGGGCCTCTAAAGATTCTAGTGATTTTTCCAGACCCTGACCTATCCACCTCACCAGGTTACATGGAAACCCAATCTAGAAAAGCTTAAATCCATAACCAGTCTTTACTCGAGTTCATACAGGCTTTACAGTCCACCCAGAAAAGAGTCCAGGAGCATGTCTGAGACACTCTGCCTGAACCAACTTCTGATCTGGTCTGTCCCTTCCAACCTGGTGACTCTATTTAGATATTAAAAAAATGGCCACCCAAGGACTGACTCCTACCTGGAAAGGACCATCCCCATGGCAGTCAAGGTTGACAGGATCCTGACGTGTCTTCTTCACACCCAGCTTAAGACAGCCAGGCAAAATAGAGAGTCCAGGACTCTTCGGAGCCTCTAGAGATTATTTCTGGCCCTCATTCTGGGCCCTTATCTTATATACAGGCCCACTGACTTTATTTGGCAGAGAATTAATTCTATTAAGCTTATAGTCATCAGGGGTCAATATAACTCCTTCTCCAACAATTACCAAAAAGAATCAATGATTTGACTTATGTACATAAAACCAGTGGGGAATGAAGTATCCATCTTATATAAAAACTACTGTTTGAAATTTTAACCCTGCTATTTCTGGCTTCTGTAAATGCTTGCTGGCTTAAATAATAAGGAAAATAAGACTACTCCCATTTCAGAGAGGCCATTAAACCTTCTCCAGATGAAGTTATCAGTGCTGGCATCAGGCCAAGCCTTTGGTCGAGGTCTCAAAACACCAGCACATAGGGGCTCTTTAAGAACTTGCAAAGGGGAGCGGAACAGAACCCCATATTTGGAAGACAAAGAAGGTAAAATGGTATAAATACCGGAAACTTCCTGTGTGATTTCACCCAGAATTTGAGAGACATTTTCCTCTGGGCCCGCATGTAATAATAATAAATGGAACTCCATTTCTCTAAGTATTGCTTGGTTCTTCTCCAGTTTTCTGTAAAATTATTGCTATGATATATGTCTGATATTTTGATTATATAAATTCTTCTAACCTTTTTTGGTTTCCTGTCTTATGTTTAAGTCTTTTACCCATTTGGAGTTTATTTTTGTGTATGGTGTAAGTTGGCAGTCTAGTTTCATTTTTTTGCTTGTATCTGTCCAATTTTCTGAATGCCATTTATGGAAGGGACTGTCTTGACTCCATTGTATGCTCTTGCCTCCTTTGTCAAATATTAATTAAGCATTGTGGCTTGGATAGATTTCTGGGTTGTCTGTTCTGTTCCATTGGTCTATATGTCTGTTCTTGTGCCAATCCCAGGAAGTTTTGAGAACAGTGGCTTTGTAATACAGCTTGATATCTGATGTTGAGATCCCATCTACTTTGTTCTTCTTTCTCAGGATTGCTGAAGATATTCGGGGTCTTTTTTTTTATTCCAGATGGTTTTTTTGAGAGTTTGTTCTAGGTCTGTGAAATATGCTGTTGGTATTTTGATGGGGAGTGCATTGAACCTATAGATTGCTGTGGGTATTATGGACATTTTAATGATGTTGATTCGACCAATCCATGAACACAATATATTCTTCCACTTATTTATATCTTCTTCTATCTCTTTTTTTCAACATCCTATAGTTTTATTACTACAGGTCTTTTACCTCATTAGTTAAGTTCATTTCTAGGTATATTAATTTTTTTGCTGTGATGGAAAATGGGACTTTTTTTTAGTCTCCCTTTCTGTAAGTTCACTTTTGGTGTATAGAAATGCCATAGATTCCTTGGCATTAATTTTGTATCCTGCTACATTGCTGAATTCATTTATTAAGTCTAATAATTTTTTGATGGAGTCTTTAGGGTTTTCTATGTACAGAGTCATGTCATCTGCGAATAAGGACAGTTTTACTTCTTTCCCAATTTGGATGCCTTTTATTTCTTCTTCTTGTCTGATCGCAATGGCTAGTACTTCCAGTACTATGTCGAATAGGAGTGGTGAGAGGGGGCATCCCTATCTTGTTCCTGTTTTTAGGGGAAATGGTGTTAGTTTTTGCCTATTGATTATGATGTTGGCTGTGGGTTTGTCATATATGGCTATTATTATGTTGAGGTATGATCCTTCTATTCCCACCTTGCTGAGAGTATTTATCAAAAATGGGTGTTGGGCCAAAACTGGTTTGGCTCAGTGGATGGAGCGTCGGCCTGCGGACTGAGGGGTCCCAGGTTCGATTCCGGTCAAGGGCATGTACTTGGGTTGCGGGCACATCCCCAGTGGGAGATGTGCAGGAGGCAGCTGATCGATGTTTCTCTCTCATGGATGTTTCTAACTCTCTATCTCTCTTCCTTCCTCTCTGTAAAAATCAATTAAAAAAAAAAGAATAAATCTCATTTAAAAATGGGTGTTGGATTTTGTCAAATGCTTTTTCTGCATCAATTGATGTGACCATGTGATTTTTATCTCTCAATTTGTTCATGTGATGTATCATGTTCATTGATTTGCAGATATTGTACCTTCATTGCATGCCCAGGATAAATCCGACTTTGTCATGGTGTATGATCTTTCTACTGTAATGCTTAATCCGATATGCTAGAATTTTGTTGAAGATTTCAGCATCTATGTTCATCAAAGATATTGGCCTATAATTCTCTTTCATTGTGTTGTCTTTATCTGGTTTTGGTATTAGGTCAATGCTGGTTTCGTTGAATGAGCTTGGAAATGTTCCTTCCTCTGTAATTTTTTTGGAATAGTCTGAAGAGGATAGGTTTTAGTTCTTCCTTGAATGTTTGGTGAAACTCCCCTGAGAAGCTGTGTAGCCCAGAGATTTTGCTTGCTGAAAGCTTTTTGATGACTGCTTCATAGTTATTGGCCTATTGAGATTTTTAGATTCTTCCTGACTAAATTTTGGAAGTTTGCATTTTTCTTGGAATATGTCCATTTCCTCCAGGTTGTCTAGTTTGTTTGAATAGAGTTGTTCATAGTATTTTTTAAACAATCCTTTGTATTTCTGTGGGGTCTACTGTTATTTCTCCTCTTTCATTTCTGATTTTGTTTATTTGGGTCCTCTCTCTTTGCTTCTTGGTGAGCCTGGCGAGAAGTTCATCAATCTTGTTTATCTTTTCAAAGAACCAGCTCTTGGTTTCATTGATCTTTTGTATTGTTGCTATTGTTGTTTTTTTTGGTCTCTATGTCTGCTCTGATATTTATTATTTCCTTCCTTCGGCTCACTCTGGGCTTTTCTTGTTGCTCTGTTTGTAATTCTTAAAGTTGTACAGTTAGATGATTTATTAACATATATTCTTGTTTTTTGAGGTAGGCCTGTAGAGATATAAATTTCCCTTCTCAACTGCTTTCATTGTGTCCCATAGGTTTTGGATTATTGTGTTTTCATTGTCATTAGTTTCCAGGATGTTCTTAATTTCTTCTTTGATCACTTTGGTAACCCACTCATTGTTTCATAGCATGCTATTCAGCTTCCAAGTGTTTGAATGTTTTTATTGTTTTTATTGTATTTTATTTCTAATATTATGCCATTGTGGTCTGAGAAGATCTTTTATATGAATTCATTCCTCTTGAATTTGGAGAGACTTTGCTTGTGTCCCAATATGTGGTCTATTTTTGAAAATACCCCTTGTGCACTTGAGAAGAACATATGTTTTTGTTTTGGGGATGAAATGTTCTGAAGATGTCGATTAAGTCCATCTGGTCTATTGACTCATTTAGGATTGCTGTTTCTTTGCTAATTTTTGTGTAGAGGATCAATCCAGTGATATCAGTGGTATATTAAAGTCCCCTACTATGATTGCATTGTTTTCGGTCTCTCCCTTGATATCTTTCAGGAGTTTTTTTTTTTATGTATTTGGGTACTCCTGCATTGGATGCATATATATTTATCAGGGTTATATCCTCTTGTTGTATCGATCCCTTTAGTATTATGAAGTGGCCTTCCTCATCTCTTATTATGGCCTTCACTTTGAGGTCTATTTTGTCAAATATAAGTATTGCTACCACAGTTGTTTTTCATTTCCATTTGTCTGAAAGATATTTTTCCATCCTTTCACTTTCAGTCTGTGTGAATCCCTTGTTCTGAGGTAGGTCTCTTGTAGTCATCATATACACTGAGTGGCCAGATTATTATGACAGGCAAGATTATTATGACCACCCCATCAGTACTTCGTTGAGCCACCTTTGGCCTTCAATACTGCAGCGATTCTTCTTGGAATTGACTCCACAAGATGTTGAAAGGTGATGTCAGGAGTCTGACACCATGCCTGATGAATACCACTGCCCAGTTCTGTGAGATCTGATGGCTCTTTTGACTTCGCCCCACAAATGCTCAATTGGATTGAGATCTGGTGATTGTGGTGGCCACCTAAGTAAGGTAAAGTCTCCTTAATGTTTTTGAAATGACTCCTGTACAATATGCGCACCATGGCATGGTGCATTGTCTTGATAGAAGAAGCCATCTTCATTGAGATACATCATCAACATGATAGGATGAACTTGATCAGCAATGATACTTAGGTATGTTGTGCTATTCAGATGTTTATAATGATCTGGCCCTCTAGCAACTTCAGCGCGAAATCATAGCTAATTTGCCTACAAATGTCAGGTGGTCATAATAATCTGGCCACTCAGTGTATATGGATCATGTTTTTTCATCCATTTAGTTATTCGATGTCTTTTGATTGGAGCATTTAGTACGTTTATGTTTAAAGTTATTATTAATAGGTACTTGTTTATAGGTATTTTTATTTTTTGTGCCTGTTTTCTTTCTGAGCTTCTTATTTCTTCTTTTTACACCAGTCCCTTTAGCATTTCTTGCATTGCTGGCTTGGTGGTGATAAACCCCTTTAGCCATTTTTTTGTTGGTGAAGATCCTAATTTCCCCTTCCATTTTGAATTATAGCCTTGCTGGATAGAGTATTCGTGGATTAATTCCCTTGCTTTGCATCACTTTGTAAATTTCCTTCCAGTCTTTTCTGGCCTTATGTGTTTATGTTGAGAAATCTTTTTATAATCTAATGGGAGATCCCTTGTATATAACTTTCTGTCTCTCCCTTGTAGCCTTTGAGATTCTCTCTTTGTCCCAAGCATTTGCCATGATAATTTTTTTTACTCCTTAAAGTATTACAAACGCTATTACATATGTGTCCTTTCCCCCCCACCCCTGCCCTTGACAGTCCCCTGGCTTCCCCTATAGCCCAAAGTCTTATGTCCATTGGTTATGCTTATATGTATGCACACAAGTCCTTTGGTTGATCTCTTACCCACCCGCCTCCTGCCCTCGCACCCTCCCCGGCCTTCCCGCTGCAGTTTGACAATCTGTTTGAGGCAGCTCTGCCTCTGTATCTATTATTGTTCAAAAGTTTATAATGGTCTCTATTATCCATGAATGAGTGAGATCATGTGGTATTTTTCCTTCATTGACTGGCTTATTTCACTTAGCATAATGCTCTCCAGTTCCATCCATGGCGTTGGAAATGGTAAGAGTTCCTTCCTCTTTACAGCAGCATAGTATTCCATCGTGTAGATGTACCACAGTTTTCTAATCCATCCATCTACAGATGGGCACTTAGGCTGTTTCCAGATCTTAGCTATGGAGAATTGTGCTGCTATGAACATAGGGGTGCAGATGTCCTTTCTGATTGGTGTTTCTGGTTTCTTGGGATATATTCCTAGAAGTGGGATCAGAGGGTCAAATGGGAATTCCCTTTTCAGTTGTTTGAGGAAACTCCATACTGTCTTCAATAGTGGCTGCATTCCCACCAGCAGTGCACAAGTGTTCCTTTTTCTCCACATCCTCTCCAGCACTTGTCATTTGTTGATTTGTTGATGATAGCCAGTCTGACAGGAGTGAGATGGTACCTCATTGTTGTTTTGATTTGCATCTCTCAGATGATTAGTGACTTTGAGCATGTTTTCATATGTCTCTTGGCTTTCTGAATGTCCTCTTTTGAAAGGTGTCAATTTAGGTCCTTTGTCTATTTTTTGATTGGATTGTTTAACTTCTTTTTCTTAATTTGTACTAGTTCCCTATAAATTTTGGAGATTAGGCCCTTATCAGATATGACATTGGTAAATGTTTTCCCACACAGTGGGTTTTCTCATTGTTTTGTTGATGGTTTCTTTTGATGTCTAGAGGCTTTTTATTTTTATGTAGTCGCATTTGTTCATTTTCTCTATCGTTTCAAGTACCCTAGGAGCTGTATCAGTGAAGAAATTGCATCGGCATATGTCTGAGATTTTCTGGCCTTTGGATTCTTCTAGAATTTCTATGGTTTCCTGTCGTACATTTAAGTCCTTTATCGATTTTGATTTTATTTTTGTGTATGGTGTAAGTTGGTGGTCTAGTTTCATTTTCTTGCATAAATCTGTCCAATTTTCCCAACATCATTTATTGAAGAGACTATCTTGGCTCCATTGTATGTTCTTGACTCCTTTGTCAAATATTAATTGAGCATATTGGTTCGGGCCGATTTCTGGGCTCTCTATTCTATTCCATTGATCTATATGCCTGTTCTTGTGCCAGTACCAGGCAGTTTTGAGAACAGTGGCTTTGTAATACATCTTGATATCTGGTATTGAGATCCCACCTACTTTGTTCTTTTGCAGGATTGCTGCAGCTATTCGGGGTCTTTTTTTTTATTCCAGATGAATTTTTGGATAGTTCGTTCTAGATCTGTGAAGTATGTCTTTGGTATTTTAATGAGAAGTGCGTTGAATTTATAGATTGCTTTGGGTAGTATGGACATTTTAATGATGTTGATTCTACCAATCCATGAACACGGTATGTTCTTCCATCTGTTTATGTCTTCCTCTATATCTTTTTTCAACGTCCTGTAGTTTTCTTAGTGGAGATCTTTTACCTCTTTAGTTAAGTTTATTCCTAGGTAGCTTAATTTTTTTGGTGCGATGGTAAATGGGATTGTTTTTATAATCTCTCTTTCTGAAAGTTCACTATTGGTGTATGGAAATGCCTCAGATTTCTTGGGGTTAATTTTGTATCTTGCTACATTGCCACATTCATGTATTAAGTCTAGTAGATTTTTGATGGAGTCTCTAGGGTTTTGTATGTATAATATCATGTCGTCTGCAAATAAGGACAGTTTTACTTCCTCTTTTCCAATTTGGATGCCTTTTATTTCTTCTTCTTGCCTAATTGCAATGGCTAACACTTCCAGTAGTATGTTGAACAGGAGTGGTCAGAGGGGGCATCCCTGTCTTTTTCCTGTTCTTAGGGGAAATGGTGTTAGTTTTTGTCCATTGATTATGATGTTGGCTGTGGGCCTGTCATATATGGCTTTTATTATGTTGAGGTATGATCCTTCTACTCCCGCCTTACTGAGAGTTTTTATCAAAAATGGGTGTTGAATTTTGTCAAATGCTTTTTCTGCATCAATTGATATGACCAGGTGTTTTTTTTTCTTTCAATTTGTTTATGTTATGTTTCACGTTTATTGACTTGCGGATATTCGACCATCCTTGCATCCCTGGGATAAATCCTACTTGGTCATTGTGTATGATCTTTCTGATGTACTGCTGGATCCGATTTGCTAAGATTTTGTTGAGGATTTTGGCATCTATGTTCATGAGGGATATTGGCCTGTAATTCTCTTTCATTGTGTTGTCTTTACCTGGTTTTGGTATTAGGGTGATGCTGGCTTCATAGAATGAGCTTGGAAGTGTTCCTTCCTCTTGAATTTTTGTAGTAGTCTGAGGAGGATAGGTTTTAGTTCTTCCTTGAATGTTTGGTAAAACTCTCCTGTGGAGCCGTCTGGTCCTGGGCTTTTGTTTGCTGGAAGCTTTTTGATGAGTGCTTCAATTTCTTCCATAGTTATTGGCATGTTGAGATTTTTAGATTCTTCCTGATTGAGTTTTGGAATGTTGTATTTTTCCTAGGAATTTGTCCATTTCCTCCAGGTCGTCTAGTTTGTTGGAGTAAAGCTGTCCATAGTATTTTTTAACAATCATTTGTATTTCTGTGGGGTCTGTTGTTATTTCACCTCTATCGTTTCTGATTTTATTTATTTGGGTCCTCTCTCTCTGCTTCTTGGTGAGTCTGGCTAGAGGTTTGTCAATCTTGTTTATCCTTTCAAAGAACCAGCTCTTGGTTTCATTGATTTTCTGTATTGTTTTTTTTTTTTTTTTTTGGTCTCTATGGCATTTATTTCTGCTCTAATCTTTATTATCTCCTTCCTTCTGCTCACTCTGGGGTTTTCTTGTTGCTCTCTTTCTAATTCTTTGAGTTGTAGAGTTAGATGATTTACTACCATTTTTTCTTGTTTTTTGAGATAGGCCTGTAGAGCTATAAACTTCCCTCTCAGAACTGCTTTCATTGCATTCCAGAGGTTTTGGATTGTTGTGTTTTCATTGTCATTAGTTTCCAGGATGTTTTCAATTTCTTCTTTGATCTCATTAGTAACCTAATCAATTTTTGATAACATGCTATTCAGCTTCCAGGTTTTTGAGTATTTTGTGTTGTTTTTATTGTAGTTTATTTCTAATATTATGCCATCGTGGTCTGCGAAGATGCTTTTTATGATTTCAATCTTCTTGTATTTGGGGATACTTTGCTTGTGAACCAATATATGGTCTATTTTTGAATATGTCATATGAGCACTTGAGTAGAATGTATATTCCGTGGCTTTGGATTGTAGTGCTCTGAAGATATCTATTAAGTCCATCTGATCTAGTGAGTCATTTAGGATTGATGTTTCATTGCTGATTGTTTGTCTAGAGGACTTATCCAGTGCTGTCAGTGGTGTATTAAAGTCCCCTACTATGATTGTATTGTTGTCGATCTCTCCTTTGATATCTTCCAGGAGTTTTTTTATGAATTTGGTTGCTCCAGCATTGGGTGCATATATGTTTACCAGAGTTATATCTTCCTGTTGTATTGATCCCTTTAGTATTATGCAGTGGCCTTCCTTTTCTCTTGTTATGGCCTTCACTTTGAGGTCTATTTTGTCTGATTTAAGTATTGCTACCCCAGCTTTCTTTTCATTTCCATTAGCCTGAAAGATATTTTTCCATCCTTTCACTTTCAGTCTGTGTGAGTCCCTTCTAATGAGGTGGGTCTCTTTTAGACAGCAGATATATGGGTCATGTTTTTTTATCCATTCAGCCACTCGATGTCTTTTGGTTGGAGCATTTAGTCCGTTTACGTTTAAAGTTATTATTGAAAGGTACTTGTTTGTAGCCATTTCTTTTTTTGTGTGACTGTTTTCCTTCTGAGCTTTTTATTTCTTCATTTTACACCAGTCCCTTTAGCATTCCTTGCATTTCTGGCTTGGTGGCGGTAAACTCCCTTAGCCTTTTTTTTTTTTTGTCTGTGAAGCTTCTTATTTCCCTTTCAAGTTTGAATGATAGCCTTGCTGGATAGAGTATTCTTCAATTCATTCCTTTGCTTTGCATCACTTTGTAAATTTCTGTCCATTCTTTTCTGGCCTGATGTGTTTCTGTTGAGAAATCATTTGATAATCTAATGGGAGATCCCTTGTATGTAACTTTCCATCTCTCTCTTGCAGCCTGTATTATTCTCTCTTTGTCCTGAACATTTGCCATGGTAATTTTGATGTCTCTTGGTGTTGGTCTTTTTGGGTTCACCTTGTTTGGGACTCTCTGGGCTTGTGTGACTTTTTTCTTCCCCACCTCAGGGATGTTTTCTGATATTATTTCTTCGAATAGCTTTTCTAATACTTGTTCCTCTTTCTCTTGTTCTGGCACCCCTATTATTTGTATGTTGTTTCATTTCATTTTGTCCCAGAGCTCCCTTAGGCTCTCCTCTTCTCTTTTAATTTTTTTCTCCAATTGCAGTACATTTTGGGTGCGTTTGGCTTCCTTGTCTTCTAATTCACTAATTCAGTCCTCCGCTTCTCCTGATCTACTGTTGATACTTTCAATGGTGTTTTTTATTGCAGCTATATCACTCTTCATTTCTTCTTGGGTCTTACTTAAGTTGTTGATTTTTTCATCTGTTTCTTCTAGATTCTTCCATATGTTATTGATTTTTTCATCTGTTTCTTCTTGCTTCTTGCATAGGTAGTTGACTTTTTCATCTGTTTCTTCTAGCTTCTTGCAGAAGTTGTTGATTTTTTCCTCCATCCGGTTTATGCACTCTAGGACCCTTATTCAGAATTCTTTTACGGTCATGTTGCATGCCTCTGTATTCCTTAGCTGCTTTTCTGGAGAGTCCTCCTTCTCTTTCCTTTGGGGGTTTCTTTGTCTAACCATGTTTTATCTCAATGACATATCTAGACGTTGAATCGTTCAGTGGCTGCTCCCTGAGTGGCAGTGGCTCCTTGGGCTGGGGTTGCTCCTCTGTGGTTGTGGTAGCAGCTGCTCTTCAGTTGGCAGCAGCTCCTCTGGTGGCTGCTGTTCACAGCTGTGGTGGCTCTTCTGGCTGGTGGGGGGAGGCTTCAAGTACAGCTGCTGTTCCTCAGACAGAGGGTGTGGTGCTCAGGAGGCTGCTGTTGCTTGGATCTGCTGCGTTGATTTAAAGGCACAAAATACAACACAACAAGGCGCCAAGTACCAGGCACTAAACACAAATATTTTCATGATATTAATAACCCCAAATAAAGGTGACCACCCGAATTAAGAGAATTAGGGGATAAGGAAGAAAGAAGAGAAAAAGATAAAAGAGAAAAAGAAAAGAAAAGTAGGGAAGAAAAAAAAAAGGAGTGCCAAAATGAAATTGGGGAAAAGGAGGGGGAAGTAAAAGAGAAAAAAAAAGAGAGAATAAGAGCAAAAAGAGAGAATGAAGAAGAGGGGAAGAGGCTATGTATATGAGGAGAAAACTCCTATAGACCCACCACTAATCCCAACAAATTCCAGCAACAGCTCCCTGTAGATGAATTCAAACTAGAAACAACCAATAATATCAACAGAGGCAAGGGAAAACCGAAGCACAAAAATAACTGGGGGAGGGTGGAGGGAGGGGAAAAAACGATCAGAAAAAAAGAAAAAGAAAAAGCAAAACAGCCTCCCAACATGTCCTAAAACACACACACACACACACACACACACACACACACAAAAAAAAACCAAACAACAACAACAAAAAAAACCCCAATATACTCAACAATCAAGCAAACAGGAACAACACAATAGAAAGATAAAAGAAGAAAATAAATTTGGATAGTGAAGAAAGATAAGGGATATGTGTATAAGGATTTAGAGCAGTGGATTGGAAATAGGATATATAAGTAGGGTGAAATTTTGACAGGAGGTAAACAGAAGGAATAGGGAAAATCTAAAGCAGGGATAGGGTACGAGAAACAGGACAACAAAAGGGGAAAAGTGTGGGAGAGGGTTTTAGCATAGAGGTAAAATTGAGGTAGGGAAAATTGATGCTAAAGGAATGATAAAAATAGAATAGAGAACACTAATCCCAAAATAAAATAAAGAGAAAATAAAATGGCACTTTAAGAAATGGTGAAATGTTAGCAGTAATAATACTGGTTAAAAATAAAAATGTAGTAATTAAAGGGGTAAAATCAGGTGATGCAAAAAGAAGAAAAAAATTGGTTTCTTAGTTAAAAGGTGAAAAAAGAATAAAGAAAAAAGAAGGAAAAAAATTTGCAGTAGTGAAGGTCCTTCGGTTCTTCTACTCGTCAGTCTGGCTTGCCTTAGTCCTGTCAGGTATTCAGGAGAGTGTTGAATTTCCATGCGATACACTGTTCCTCCGTGTTGGAAACCACAGTCCTGATTTTAAAGCAGGCCATATTTGTTTCCCAGACTGCCTTACTTTGTAGCTAAGAGGCAGTTTGTGGCTCAGCCTCTGGGTGGCAGTGTTTTTTGGTTGGCCTCTGAGGCTATATGGCCTCTCTGTCCAGTAGCTTGGGTTTATTGTCTCTATTGCACTTAAAACTGGTGTGGGGAAGTCCCTGCCCAGAGCTGGTTCCTGAATAGTTACCCACTCTGTGTTGTTGTTGGGATTGTGCCATGATAATTATGATGTTTCTTGGTGGGGGTCTTCTCGGGTCCATCTTGTTTGGGACTCTCTGTGCTTGTGTTACTTTTGTCTTCCCCACATTGGGAAAGTTTACTGATATTATTTCTTCAAATGGGTTGTCTAACCCTTGTTCCTCTTCCTGTTGTTTCGGCACCCCTATTATTTGTATGTTGATTCATTTTATGTTGTCCCAAAGCTCCCTTTGGCTCTCTTCCTGTCTTTTAACTTTTATCTCCATTTGTAGTTCAATTTGTGTGTGTTTTGCTTCCCTGTCTTATAATTTGCTAATTCGGTCCTCCACTTCTCCTATCTACTGTTGAAATGTTTCATGCTTTTTTTT
Source organism: Myotis daubentonii (assembly GCF_963259705.1). Classification (NCBI taxonomy): domain Eukaryota; kingdom Metazoa; phylum Chordata; class Mammalia; order Chiroptera; family Vespertilionidae; genus Myotis; species Myotis daubentonii. The sequence goes on along the minus strand of NC_081861.1, from coordinate 73,995,827 downwards.
TTTTATTAGAGCTATATCACTCTTCATTTCTTGATTCTCACATACGTTATTGATTTTTTTCATCCATACAATTTATGAACCATATGACCCTTATTCTGAATTCTTTTCCTGACATTTTGAATGCCTCTATTTCACTTATTTGCTCTTCTGGAGATCTTTTCTTTCCTTTAGGGCAGTGGTTCTCAACCTTCCTAATGCCGCGACCCTTCAATACAGTTCCTCATGTTGTGGTGACCCCCAACGATAAAATTATTTTCGTTGCTACTTCATAACTGTAATTTTGCTACTGTTATGAATTGTAATGTAAATATATCTGATATGCAGGATGTATTTTCATTGTTACAAATTGAACATTATTAAAGCATAGTGATTAATCACAAAAACAATATGTAATTATATATGTATTTTCCGATGGTCTTTGATGATCCCTGTGAAAGGGTCATTCGACCCCCAAAGGGATTGCGACCTACAGGTTGAGAACCGCTGCTTTAGGGTTCTTTGTGTACCCATTTCTGTTCTCACTGGAGTACCTAGGTGTCAAGTTGTGCAGGGGCTGCTCCTTGGGTGGCAATCGCTCCTCAGGCTGCGGCTGCTCCTCAGGTGGTCGCAGTATCAACTGCTCCTCAGTTGGCAATGGATCCTCTGGTGAGCTCTGTTCGCAGCAGTGGTGGCTCCTCTGGTTGTTTGTGGGAGGATGCTGCTCCTGAGATGGGGGCAGGATGTTCGTGTAGCTGTTGTTCCATAGATGGGGCTATGCCACTCACGGGTATCCTGCTCCTCGGATGGGTGCGGGCTGCGTGTTGATGCTGCTCCTCGAACAGGGGCCGGCTGCTCGTGCAGCTGCTGCTCATCAGATGGGGGTGGGATCCTCCTGTGTCTGCTCTCCTCTGATGGGGAAGGCTATTCACAAGGCTGCTGCTCCTCAGATGGGGGCGGGTTGTGCACAGATGCTGCTCCTGAATGGGGACAGGCTGCTCATGTAGCTGTTGCTCTACAGATGGGGATATGCTGCTCACAGGTATCCTGCTCCTCGGATGGGGGCGGGCTGTGTGTTGATGCTGCTCCTTGAACGGGGGTGGGAAGCTCGTGCAGCTGCTGCTCCTCAGATGGAGGTGGGTTCCTCCTGCATCTGCTCTCCTCAGATGGGGCAGGCTATTCACGAGGCTGTTGTTCCTCATACAGTGGTAAGCTGTTCACACAGCTGCTGCTTCTTGGACAGGGTTGGGTTCCACGGGGCTGCCACTCCTCAGATGGGGGCAGGCTCCTCGTGCATCTGCTGCTGCTGGGACAGGGGCAGACTGCTTGTGGGGACTGCCTCTCTTTGGACAGGGGAGGGCTGCTCCTTGGACAGGAGCAGGTTGCTCGCAGGGCTGCTGCTCCTCATATGGGGGCAGGCTGCTTGTGCAGCTGTTGCTCCTTGGATGGTAATGGGTTCCTCCTGCAGCTGCTCTCCTCGGATGGGGCAGACTATTCATGAGGCTGCTGCTCCTCAGACAATGACAAGCTGCGCACACAACTGCTGCTTCTCGGACATGGGTGGGTTGCACGAGGCTGCTGCTTCTCAGATGGGGGTGGGCTGCTCGTGCAGCTGCTGCTCCTGGGATGGGGCAGGCTGCCCATGGGGACTGCCTCTCCTATGGGCTGCTCATGAGGCTGCTGCTCCTCAGACAAGATTGGGCTGCTTGCACAGGTGCTTCTCCTTGGAAGGGGGCAGGCTACTTGCGAGGTTGCTTCTCCTCATACAGGGTGAGTTGTGTGTGAGGTTGCTGCTCCTCATATGGGGGAAGGAGACCACTCGTACAACTGCTTCTCCTCGAATGGGGTCCAGCTGCTGGTGAGGCTGCTGCTCCTCAGATGGTGATGGGATGCTCACATGGCTTCTGCTCCTTGTATGGGCAAGGTTTGTGTGCTGCTGCTGCTCTTCAGATGGGAGAGGGCTGTTCGCATGACTGCTGCTCCTCAGGCAGGGGAGGGCTTCTCTCGGGGCTCCTGCTCCTCGGACAGGAGCAGGTTAATCACGTGACTGCTGCTCATGTGGTCACAGTGTCCTGGGCTAAAGCATTGGGCCAGTCAGAGGGGAGCACTCTCCAGAAATCACAGGAGCCTGCGCCCAAGGTGGCTGGAGTCTCGGTGACCATGGGGCCTCAGCCAAAGCAGCAGGTCTCTTGCGTGGGTGGCTGTAGAGTACTGGGTGATATCTGAAGGCACCCTGGGTGGAGGTGAGGCTGGGCCCCCAATCACAGCACATCTCCCCTTCAAAAAGGCAAGGCCTCTGAGGAAAAGCCAACTGCTCCGAGACTGTTTGAAATGGTAGCAGAGGCTGCCTATTTAGGCGAGCCTCGTCCACCTGCCCCCAAAGGTCCTGCAGGATCTATCTGTGCCACACACACACACACACACACACACACACACACACACACACCACATGAAAACACAATCCTCTTTTGCTCCCTCACTCATGCTCTCTCCCTCACTGCTGCCTTCTTCTTGCCTCTGTAGTTGGGTCTTTAGTGTTATTCACCCATTTGTGGATAGAATCTCCTCTCAGGTGTCTGGTTATGTGGCTCACTCTCTAGCACATTGGCCAAACGGGATGAAATTCACCTCTACAAGACATAAAATAAAGAGAACAAAACACGAATGTACTAACAACACTGATAACCACATTATAGGTGACCACCAGAGAGAAGAGAATTAGGGGAGAGAAAAGATAGCACAAATGATATTTAAAAGATAGAAAATTGTATGAGAGAAAAGAAGCAGAAGAAAAAGGAAGAAAAAGGAAATATATATATGGAAAGCACCAGAGAACAAACAAGTAAACCAAATCATATAAACACCAAATTCTTAGTAAAGAGGTTGGGGGCAGAATCTTATATACAGAAAGTAAGGTTAAGAATTGGATGAATATGGGGAGGACATCAGTTCAGTATAGAGGAAGTAAAAAGAGGATGAGTGGATAAGAACAAAGAAAGAGAGGAAAATAATAATAAATTTTTAAAAATTGATTTAAAAATAAGATAAAACAAATAAATTAAAATAATTTAGAATGATGGGAAAATAATGGAAAAGAAATAGAAGATAAAGAAACAAACAAAAAAGGAAAATAAAGAAAAATAAAAAAGGGATAACAAATAATAATAAGATAAAAGAAAAATAAAAATGAAAAAGTGAAGTGTCATTTCTTTGGCTGGTTTTAGATCCCACACTTCTGTACTGCTGTTGCTTCTTAGCTTCCTGTTGCTGGGACTGAAGGTCTCTCTTTAGTCCAGTCTCTATGGACTCAGGGACTATTCAGGTGTTTTTTTTTTTCCTTTGTATCACTCAGGGTGTAGTCTGGATGTGGCTTTATTGGTTGCCTGGAGACTGCAGGGAGAGGCTATCTCTTCAGAAGAAAATGACTACCCAGGTTCCGCACGTCAGGTATGACTCAGTGCCAGACTCATGGCCACCTCTCCTTGACCCTCTCCTCACCCCAGCCACTCCCCAGACTCCACAAGTCCGCACCTTCTCCTGCACCCCAGCCATGGGTGAGTGTCAGTATCTCAAAGGTCCTATGAACTAGGTTCAGTGAAGTAAAGCAAAGACCACAGAGAGCGGAAAGAGCTGTGCCTCTGTGAGCCCCTCTCTTCCAGGCTCCAAGCAGTCTGGGAATCCGTCCTGAATGCTCCCTCTGGACTCAATCTGTCATGACTGTGGACCCAGCTATAGAATCCCCTGCCACCAGCAGTCCCGTGGACCTTCTTTCCACAGTCAGACGCTGTGCCTGACCCAAGAGATGCACCTCAGTGCCATGCGGTTTTATACTGAACCTCTGGGCTCAGAGGTTCCGCCGCTCTACCCAATCCAGATCCATGAATTTTACCATTCTCCAGGTGTCCTCTGTTGCTGGGAACCAATTCCAGCATGTCATAATTTCAAGAGTTTCATCAAAAGGTTGATGAGACTTGGGGACTCAACAGGGTTGAGTCACACATGTAGTCACCTGTTGGGAATGGCTAAAGGCATTTCCCCAAACCTGAATACAAAACTGATATGGCTGCCAGACAGTTAAAGGGCATCTTAATCTACATGCTATTGCCTCCTACTGGCCAAACACCTGAACAGCCATAGGCTATTCACCAAACTGACAATGCTTCTGTACCCTTTGAAACCTTACCCTTTGAAGTGTATTATCTCCACCTTGCCTTAGGACAAATTGTGAATAAAAGCAAGGGTCCTGGACAAGGAGGGAGTCTTCAGTTCCTTTAGCTGAAGGTCCTCTGACCCCCAATGCCTTTCAAAATTATGTCTTGTCTCCAGACTCTTTATTAGTTTCTGGATTTCTATGTCATCTACGCACAGTGCCTCTTCCAGATTCCTGAACCCTTCTTGATGTTGGGACAAGAACCCTGTCATAAATGTTGCCGGAGCACTGACAATAACTGGAAGCACCAACATTAATGGCGTTGGACATCTGGAAAAGAAGCATTCCCCTGAGCAGAAAAAATACCAATAATGGTGGTAAGAGTAACTATGCGTAGAGCTCATGTTAGCTTCGGAAGCTTGTGGATCCGCAAGTGCATGGGTGATACTTTGTGTTTAAGTCAGATTATTATGGGGAAAAGTTTGATAAGAAAGCAAAATTATAAAGAAATTAGAATATTAAAAGGTACTTTTTAAAACCAGGCTGAAAAAAGAGTGCCATGGTCATCTTTAATGTGGTTTCTTGGTCAAATTAAAATCTTAATTCATATTTGTTAGGTCGGAGAGAGCTCAGGATCGGATACATGCAGACTTGTGATGAGAAAATGGACTCTCCCTGGAATTTCAAACAGATCAGCGTGCCAGACATAGATACTGGCTTCTCCCTGAATCAACATGACCCCCACACAGATACTGACTCCTTCCTGAATACCCTGCTGACCCCCTGCAGTGGAAACTTCCTAGCTGAATACCTCAGTTCATGTCCCCGCCCATCACCCAACCGCAGTATAAAAAAAGCGCCCCCCTCCATGTTGGCGCAGATCCAAGGGCCCTGTCTTTGGGGTTCTTGGGTCGCCCGGGGATGCAGAATCAAACCTTTCCTTTCTTACTTTTCTGATTAACTCAGCTCTCTTTATTTCCTATGCTGCCTCACGAGCCCCCTAACCTAACATTTGGTGCCTAAACTGGGTGGTGCGAGCACTCCATTTGGCCATCCCTCCATGGCTCGGGGTGCCCACCTCTTCCTCCTCGTGGCCCAGGACCCATCAGGACCTTGTTTCTTCATCTCGGCAGCCCTTTCCCGGTTTGGCAACAACAGTGGTGAGTCCCGCCCCGCCCCCATGCCTGTTCCTCATGGCTGCCTGCCCTCAGGCGTCTCTGTCCGTAATACGCGGCCGTGTCAGAGATAGCCTTTCTGGACCCTTCCAGGAAGGTTCCTTCGGACCTTGGAGAGGTAGCAGAGACGTCGCTACCTTCCCCCCTCCCCCGGTCCCTCCGTCTGTCCGTAGCGGGGTTTAACCGCTGGGACACCAGCCTTTCGCCTCACTACAGGCCACGGGCATCGAGCACGGGGCATCCAAATTCCAAAGTTGATCGGAGCACACCTTTAGGGTGCCTGCTCGCTAATCTGACTAAACGCTGGGCCTGCCCCGGACCTGCATCCTATTTCTATAATGTGGACGAAAGGGGCCACATGCTGACCTGACAAGCTCAGGAGAGGCCTGCATGGCAGTTTTGCAGACTCGAGACCTAAAGTAACCACAAAGGATGGTCTGAAATTAAACCTTAACTAAAAGCAGTTATGGTGGGCAGTTCCGTCCTAAGCCGATATCTTCATTGATAAGGTCAACCTTTACTGTAGCTGAGCCTATCTGTCTTTTTGCATCTATGATAACATACCCTTGAAATGTCTGGGTAACTTGTGATTTCCCTGTATCTGGAGCCCCTGGGGCATGGCCAGGTGTGCTGGGCCCAGGACAGATGCAGCAGATTCTTTCATTTGTCATGTTAATTGTTCCTGCACCCACCTAAGTATGTGCCCATCATTTTACTTTTTATCCTATCACAGAGGTTTCCCCACTTCGCTTGACCCCACCTCCTTAAATCTGTCACCAATGAATTTCATGTATAAATACGGATGTAACCCTGCCATTCTCCGGAGCACTATCTCAATTCGTTGAGGTTCTGCTTCCCTGCATATGTCGACAGTTTGGCGCAAATAAACTCACAAAAATTCTTTACAGGTTTCAATGGTTTTTTTACGTTAACAGTAATGTAGCATGGCCTTGGTATGAAAACAAGACCTTGACTCTACCGTCTGTACTGATCTCAGTAATTTCTGCCAGCGAACCAGGAAATGTGCCCAAGCCTCTCTCTCTCTCTCAGTCTCTCCCTCTCTCTGCGTCCCCATCCCTTCCCCCCACAGTTCCTTCTGCCTCCTCTCCTTGCCCCGACCTCTCTCCTCCCCCTGGGCTGTGGTGCAGTGCGCCACCATGCCCGTGATGTGTGTGTGTGTGTGGGGGGGGGGGGGGGTGAGTTCATGTGCTGTGTGTGGGGGCCTGCGATGGTACCACCATCGTCCCCACATCCTCCCACCTGTCTCCACCAGAGACCACCATGAACTCCCCAGCAGAAAGCCACCCGTTCCACCACTGGCTTATGCCCCTGTCCATCCACACTCTCCCCTCCTCCCTCCCTGCCAGACCCTCTTCCAGCCATGCCTTCTCCACTACCTACTGACCCCGCCTCCTGATCCCACATCCCCTCTTCCGCCCACCCCGCGGTGGCCAGAAACTCAAACCACTCGCGCACTGCGCCTTCATCCTCGGGCACAGGCGGTCTGTCCGCCCGCCTCACCATTGATGGGAAGTGGTCCGCTGGGCCAGGGTTGGTTCTGTGTGCCCTCCTCCTCCTCCCTCCGCTAACCCCCTCTAGTGACGCCTTCTACTCTTTGTGCTGACCCTCCCCACTTTCCGCCTGCCACTGCTGCCACCACCACAGCCACTGCGGGAGCCGAAAACTCAAGTCACTGGATGACAATCCCATCCCCACCCCTGCCTGCTTCCCCAGTCTGTACACACATGCATCCACAGGCCCCACCTTCATTCAGTCCCTCTTCCCCTCTGCCCGGCCCCCTGGAGGTTGCCGCGTTCCCCCTGTTCCCCCTGTGCGCTCGTGTTCATTCTAACTGCCCGCCTCTCCCCGTGTGCTCTCTGCCAAATCTCCAGCAATTAAATTCACAGGTGCCTGGCCAGTTCCCTTTGTGAGAGGTTACAGCTGGGAAGGATTTATCCGGGTAGCCATTCTCTCTCACTCTGACCTTCCTCAAATTGAAAAACGATCTCTTCAGACCCTCTTAACCAGCAGCCGCCTTCTTCCCTATCCCTGAGAGCCCAAATCCTGAGAACGTTAGCTCCAAAACAGCCTCTTCTATTTCTGCTCCCATTCTACCCCTGAGGGAGGCAGCAGGGACTGAGGGCATAGTCTGAATCTATGCCCCCACTCTCTATGTCCAGCCTCACAGATTTAGAGGCATCTCAGGTCCTTTTCCACTGACCTGACCACCTTTACCGTAAACTTAATCTGACCTTTAAGGTCCTTAATAGCCCTCAGACCCCAGTCTGAGATCCAGTGAACATGGCCTTTAAGGTTAATGCCCGTGAGGAGCAGGCAGAATCAAATCTGGAGGCCCGCCTTCGTAGACCTGCAGACGCAGGCCTTGGTTGTGGCCCTGAGACCGATGGCAGCCACGCAGTGGGGGTGCAATGAGAGGATGCACACCGCCTGGAGAATGCTTCAAATGCATAAATGACGGCCACTAGGCAAAGCAGTGCCCCCAGCCCCAGGCTCCAACCAAGCCCTGCCTGGCATGCGGTCAAAGCGGCCACTGGAAGAGTGACTGCCCCTGGAAAATTGGTGGGCCCTCTGCGCACCAGCGTGGAGGGGCCGCCCTTCCAGGTCATGACCCGCTGCTGGCCATGCTGGGACTGGCTGACTGAAGAAGCCCAGCCTTGATGACCCCAATCACCCTCGTCAAGCCTCGGGTCACGATGAAGGTAGTGGGTGCATGAGTCTCCTTCCTGATCAACACAGGGGCTACCTTCTCTGTCCTTCCCTTCTTTGGGGGGCCCCTTTTTCCTTTCAAGATCTCGGTCATGGGTATTGACAGCAAACCACCTGCCCGCTGGCCACCAGACCCCTTCCCTGCCTCCTTGATGAGAGCCCTATAACCCACTCATTTTTAGTCATGCCTTCATGCCCCATGCCCCTGTTAGGACAAGATATTCCCACCAAACTAGGGGCCACTCTGAGGCTCACTCAGAGCCCTTCAGCCTCCCTGCTCCTGTTATGGGTTAGCTCAGCGAGATAGACGACCGACTCAGAATTTAAATTTTAAGAGCATTAAGCTAGCCAGCTGACTGCCAGCCGTGTCTTTCCCATAAGAGCCCACAGCTTGCAGTCAGCTGGCTAGCTTAATAAAGGCTCTTAAAATTTAAATTCTGAGTTGGTGGTCTATCTCGCTGAGCTAACCCATAACATTTGGAGGCCCGCAGCGAGATCCCCGGCAGGGGTGAGAGGGACCCCCTATTTAAGGCAGGAGGCTCTCCCCCAGCAGGGGTGAGAGGGACCCCCTATTTAAGGAAGGAGGCTCTCCCCCACTTGTTGCCAGGCACGCAGCGAGATACACCACCTCGCTGTGGGGAACGACTACCAAGGAGGCCTCCAGTCCACCCAAAAACTTTCAATTCGGAAACCGAGCCACCTGGACTCTCGAGAAAGGTAAGGACTGGTCGTTAAACAGGAATTGGGACGTCCCACGGAAGGACCTATACGGAGGGCTGGACGCAGCAGTACTCCTGGTCCTGACCCGCGGCCACGATGGTGGCCGGGGTCCCTGGTTCGTGTGGCTGTAGGCTGAACCGGGTTTGTCTGTCTGGTGTTTGTTTGTCTTGGTGTTTATTGTCAAAAAGTTGTCTGCTTCTGTGTGTACCCTGCTGCAATGTTTTTTGAAAATTTTCAGGACTTCAAGGAGCGAGCTGCAGGTTCCGGGCAACCTTAGGTTGCATTTGGCTGGTTTGTTTTGTCTCTGTTCTTTGTTGTCTTTGTCTTTGTCAAATGGGATAGGGTCAGTCATCTTTGTCGACCCCCTATCAGTCAGGCCCACTCCGGGTGAGTGGAAGGGGAGCTTGATCACCTCCCAGGAAGCTATAGAGCTCCCTCAGGAATTGGAAAATTGTTAGGAATTAGATGGATTGTTTAAACTCTGAGTGAATGTCTGGTGAAAGTATGTGAGTGTGGAGGGAGGGGGCCTGCCCTCTCCTCTCCTTTGTGTGGCTTCATGACTTCGGTCAGGTGGGCATCTGCATGAGGATCTATAAAAACAGTTCACCCCCTCCCTTGTCTGTCTCTCGCCACCGATTATCATGGGGTCAGGACAAAGTTTGTGTGGGACTAGCCAAATTACTACAGAGAAGGGGGACTGGATACAGCTCCAGCCTGGGCTAGGCTACTAAGAAAGTGTAAATCATTACTGGTCTGTGTGAAGTAAAAGCTACTTTGATTTATTCTACTTTCTATTGATACGCTTGTCTGAACATTTGGGCTGGCCCCTTAATAGTCTTTCAAAAGCCTCTTGCAGCTGCGAGAATTTTTTTTTTTCTCAGAGTCTTTTGCTCACTATTAAAGGGGAATCAGCCCACTTAGCTAATAAAGATTTCTATCAGTTGCTCTAACCTAGGTTGTAAATTTACTGTATTAAACTGAAGTTCTAGGGTAGATTTAAAGGTTATAATGTTAATGCTTTTGATTTACAGCGATTCTGTAAACGGGAGTGGCCCACTTTCCAGGACGGGTGGCCGGATGCAGGGTCTTTTGATCTGACCACTGCCTACCGGGTCCATTATGTCATATACGGCAGCCCAGGGCATCCTGATCAAATTCCTTATATTCAGGTTTGGATTGACATATTGTCCAAGAAACCCCGGTAGATGAGGGCTTGCCTCCCGAGGGGAAAATTGGGACAGAGACAGACAATTTTTTGGCCGGGCCCCAGAAGGGAAAGGCTCCCCCGGTCCTTCAGGGAGAGCAGGAAGAACCCATTAGCCAGCTGCCCCCCTATGGTCCCCAGGCATCGGGTCTGGATGAGCCCCGGCCTCAGGCCCAGGCCATGCCACCAGCTCTTGACCCGGAGCCCCTGCCTCCCCCATGCCAATTGTCTTCCCTCCGCACCCACCGACAGGAGGGGCTTTGTCGTCCTTCAACCCCTTCAGTCCATCCCATACTAGACAGGGACAGCATGTGGAGGGAGAGAGAGAGAGGGAGAGAACCTGCAGGACCCTGCGACATCTGCCAGTCCTGCAGTTCCTATGTTGCCACTACGGCAGACCATCCCTTTAGATCTGGGGCCAGACGGGCAGCCCTCTGGGGATGCAAGGCGGATCGAGACGCTATTCCCCAGCTCCAGACTAGATTGGGGAGTGAATGATCAAAGAAGGGGGGCTGGATGCCTGAACTGCCTGCAGTGGCCCTAAAAAGAGAAGCAGCAGCAGCAAGAAAGTAGAGAACAGCAGAAATTTACCTGACATTAGAGCTGCCCTGCTGCTGCCTAGTAAAAAATGAATGTTTTACAACAAGCAATACAAGACTTAGGCCTTTGGCTTGCAGGCTACAGCAGTTAAGCCAGAAGCCAATGACTAGTACTAGCCTTCCTACAGCCCCAGAAAGAGTAGCAAGCCTGAGATCTATGAAAGCTGCAGATAGAGCTAGTAAAAGCTCCCTGCTTGCAAATGTACTGAAAGGGTTTAGTACCTGTTGCTGCTGGAAGAGGAGGGGCTGATATCCCCTTCCAGTGCACTCCCTTAAAAGAGGCCTGGTCGCTGCTCTGCCATAAAGGGGACTTGTGGGAAGACAAGGAAAGCAGGGCCCTGTAACTAATAAAGAAAGTTAAAATAAGGGCACTCACCCTGGACCTGGGAGTCACCAGGACTTTGAAATTCTCCAAGAGAGGAGAAGTCTGACTCAGAGACTAGCCGAAACCTTGTTGGGTTAGGAGGACCGGAGGCTGCATATTGAACTTCTATACTGCAATTTGCTAGACAGAGGTCCAAGCCCAGTTGTATAGGGGTTAAGCTACCTGTATACTGTCTTACAGGCCTGTGTGACCATGCCCATGTCAGGGGTGGCACAAAACCTCAACTGTAGGAAACTGGGGAAGGCCTGTCTAGAACAGAGGGGGTTAGTAAAGTAGTGAATAGTGGCCCTCTGTTACAGCAATTACAGGCCCTGTGAGGTCCTATGACATGTAAGACCCTATAAGGAAATAAAGCTCCTTTAGTCCATTCTGAGAGAACAAGTCAAATAAGGGGAGCCCTACTACAGGGAACAGCTATAACTATCTATTTAATTATAGACACATTGTAAATTTTTTCTTACCATTTAAAGATAGATTAAAGGCTGTGTTTCCCTCCAGGCAACCCAACTGAAACCCCAATAGTGACAGGGGAAAGGAGGCTCTCGATCAGTATTGCCAGACTCTATTAGGGGGCATCCGAGCTGCTGCTTGGAGACCCACAAACCTCTCTAAAATAACAGAGACAGTCCAGGGGCCTAACCCTGATGCCCCAGAAAATCGGAGGGCTGTCAATGTTGCATTTGTTTCCCAGTCGACCCCAGATATTAAAAAAATTACAGAAGTTAGAAGGCTTTGAGGAGAAATCAATCTCTGAATTGGTTGAGGTGGCCCAGAAGGTTTTCAACAATCGGGAGGACCCGACAGCAGATTTAAACACCCGGATGGCCAAGGTCCTCCTGGCCTTAAACGAAAAAAAAAAAAAAAAAAAAAAAAAAAAAAAAAGGCCCAAGAGGCCAGAGAAACAACAAGGGCCAAGAAAAGCCTCGCGGGAGAAAAGGAGTCCAACCCCGGCTTGGGAAAAATCAATGTGAATTTTGCAGAAAGGAAGGACATTGGAAACAGAAATGCCCTGAAAGTGCGAGGGAACCTACCCCCATGTTGGTGAAGGAGGTGGATTAGGGTTGTCAGGGCTCAGCTGGCCCCCAAGAGCCCAGGAAAACCTTGACAGTGGGGGGGTGGGGGGGCAAAAGGTGGACTTCCTTGTGGAACTCATAGCACTCACTCAGGCCCTCTGGTGGGAAAAAGGAAAAAGAGTGAACATTTCAGCTTCCTGAAAACAGCTGCCTTGAACCCTGCCACACTCCTCCCTGACATGGAGGCAGAGGCCCCTTTGCATGACTGTGAGGAGACACTGACTACCCTCACTTCCCTCCACGAGAACCTTGTGGACCAGCCCTTGCAGAATCTAGATGAAACCCTCTACACAGACATCACCCGGTATGTGGTATGCAGGGGCGGCAGTAGTAACATGAGGAGGAGCCAGGGGAGATCTAAGAAGCCCTGGTGAGTGCCCCGGCACTGGCCCTGCCAGACCTACCCAGGGACTGCAAGGATATATCTCCTTACCCTTCCCTTACAGGAGGCCAAGGAATTGGCTAAAAGACCAGTAGGGCCCCTATAAGTTCTCATAGCCCTGCCAGCACAAAGGCTTCCAGAGAAGCCTACTCATCTGCCGGAGGAGCAGGGGCTAGCTGAGAAACTAAGGGCCCGGGAAGGAGAGGCTGGATGGCTAATTCTGCCAGATGGGAGGCCTATAGTGCCAGAAGCCCTGGGGCGAACCATCGCTTCCCAGACCCACCAGAGTACCCACTTTGGGGGAACGAAACTATCAGACTTGATTAGAAGGTGCCAAGTATGTGCCCGAGTAAATCAAGGGCCCCCTGTTGTGGCCATGCCGGGGCAGCGATTCCGAGGTCAGAACTCCGGAGAACACTGAGAAATGGACTTCACTAAGATACCAGGAGGACAAGGAGGGTATAAGTACCTGCTGGTTTTCATTGATACCTTCTCTGACTGGCCTGAGGCATACCCAACCAAGGCAGAGACAGCACAGGTAGTAGTTAGGAAACTCCTTACTGAAATTGTCCACCGGTTTAGCCTACCACTATACATGGGGTCCGACGATGGCCCAGCGTTTATCGCCAAAGTTACACAATCCATAGTTAAGGCCCTGAGAATTACTTGGAAATTGCATTGTGTTTATAGGCCACAGAGTTCTGGACAGGTAGAGAGAATAAATCGGACCTTAAAAAAAAAACATTAACTAAGTTAAAATTAGAGACTGGCGAAAACTGGGTAAGTCTCCTTCCTTTTGCTCTCCTCAGAGCTAGGTGCATCCCATATGTTTGGCAGGTCGCCACCTCTCCTTCCCCGGCTAAGGGAGGAAGATTTTGCCCGGCTGTCTACCTGAAATTTGCTTAAGTCCTTACAGGCTTTGCAGAGCAGTGCCACGTTGGCACGACGGGTGGTGAGAGCCTTATGGGAGGAGGATGCACCGAGAACCAGTCCAACACAGCCTGACTTCTCTCCGGGAGATCTCGTCTGGGTGAAGCGTCATGACCCTGGCAGCCTGGAACCTAGATGGGATAAACCCTACCAGGTGGTGCTAAGCACTCCAACCGCCATCAAAGTTGCAGGAAAGAGGCACTGGATTCATCACACCCAAGTGAAGGCGGCTGACAGCGGTTGACAGCCCCCAGAGGTGGAAAGTGAAACTAACCCAGGACCCACTAAAGGTGAAACTAGTACCTGCATCATGATCTATCTACTGCTGCTCGCTGTCATTTGGAGGTTCAGTAAGCCCCTCTCCCACCAGGCCCCACATTATGCCTGGGAGGTGATCTGCACCACGGACGGGGTAGTACTGGCTCGAGAAACAGGCACTGGAGAACCGACTCTCTGGTTTGACCTGTGTAGCCTCTTCGGGGAGGATTGGAACCTGCCCCAGGACAGACCCAGGCTCATGAATTTGGGCCCAGCCGGGTCGCAGCTGGGAATCCCCGGGGGAATGGCTACACACAGGGCTGCAACCACCTATGGCTGCGGGACCCGAAGGACTGAGCAACAACTATGGCGTACTCCCCTATATGTCTGCCTGCGCCAGCCCCGGATTCCCTTTCTAAAGTGTGGAGACCAGGAGGATTATTATTGTGGACAGTGGGGCTGTGAAACCTATGCCAAATGGTCCCCGAAGCTTCCGGACAGGGACATCCGATTCACCCGACAGGTGCGGCCAGGGGCCCCGGAAAGGAACTGTACTGTTGGAAACTGCAACCCCATTGTCATCAAACCAGTGGCATATTGGGCTAAAGACTGGACTGGGGGAAAGACATGGGAATTGAGGCTATATGTCTCTGGACCAGACCCTGGGGTACTATTTACTATCCAGCGACGGGAAATACCCCGACTGCCCAAGCCAATTGGCCCCCTGCCCCCTCAGCGACCCGAGGTCAGGAGACCAAGCCCGGCCCCACGTGTGACGAGCCCGCCACCACCATCATCAAAGACTGAGGCAAGTCGCAGGGATGCAGAAACCTGGCCTCCGCCTCAAGGAGCTCTGCTGAGACCAGACATTTTCGCGCCGCTGGAAGCCTCGTTCCAACTTCTGAACAAAAGTGCGCCCGACCTTACTGCGGACTGCTGGTTGTGCCTCAACCCCAAACCCCCCTATTACGTAGGGATCGGAGCTTCAGCTCCATTTGGGGCAAGTGCGGCCCACGTCCGCAACGTGTCCGCGGATGCAGAAACCCCGGGACTATGTGCTTGGGGAAAAGGGAGGAGGGGATTAACTTTAGAAGATATTACTGGAGCTGGGCTGTGTGTCGCATCTGCCAATTACTCACTCCCCAATTCCCCCTATGCAGAAAATTGTAACCAGACACTCCGACTTCCCGAGAGACCAAGGTCTGGGGCCCCCTGGTACCTGGTGGCCCTAAATGGTACCTGGTGGGCATGTATCACCGGAATCACTCCTTGCATACTCTCCCTAAACCTCCAGACTGGGCCCGAGCCAGGGCTCTGAGTCCTAACTCATATCCTGCCGCAAGTGTATTATTACTCAGGGGAAGGAGGAAGGGAGCACCTCCTCATAGAGCCTCGGCGGATTAAGAGAGCCCCGGTTCTGGTTCCCCTACTCGTAGGACTCGGAATTGCAGGATCCACAGCAGTAGGGACAGCCGCCCTAGTGACAGGACATCAAAATTACAAAGAACTGGGTAATCAAATTGACCAAGACCTAAGTACCCTAAAAAAAAAAAAAATCCATAGGACAGTTGGAAGAATCAGTAGGGTCCTTAGCTGAAGTAGTCTTACAGAACAGGAGGGAACTCGACCTACTTTTCCTGAAACAAGGGGGACTGTGCCTAGCATTAGGGGAGGCGTGCTGCTTCTACACTAACCACTCCGGGGTAATCAGAGAAAGTTTAAGTCAGTTAAGGAAATGGCTGATGGACAGAGAAGAGGCCCGTAGGGCAAAGAGGAACTGGTATGAGAATTTGTTCTCCTGGTCCCCATGGCTCACAACCCTCCTATCTGCTGTGGCAGGGCCCCTCCTTCTCCTAATAGTAGGTCTCATTTTCGGACCCTGCCTACTCAGGTGTCTCCTCAATTTTATCCAAGACCGAATCCAAGCTGTCAAGCTTATGGTCCTACACACCCAATACTCCACAATCTTAGAGGAGGACGCTGAATCAAAGATTTGATTCGGGCATATGACCAGTAGGGAATGTGCTAGGGGCAGGGGCCTGACAAAAAAAAATTACTAAGTAGGCTGAGGGGCAGGGACCATGGGAGAGAAAAATTGCTAATTATCTCTCTAGAAAAGCAATGTGTTATGATTGAACCCAGCCAGGCGTGACCCTGCTCGTAAATTTTATGTAAACTTTTTACCCTGCCAGTACCAGGAACGGCTAATGAACCGCTTTGCAGTTTGTTTTTTCATTTAAAAAAAAAAATACTTTGTAGTGTTGCATATAAAAGGTCTTGCTGTACTCTTGATCTGCACTGCAAGCTGTGGGCTCTTATGGGAAAGACGCGGCTGGCAGTCAGCTGGCTAGCTTAATAAAGGCTATTAAAATTTAAATTCTGAGTCGGTGGTCTATCTCGCTGAGCTAACCCATAACACTCCTTCCATTCCTGGCCCCCTCCCTTCACAGGGATGCAGATCCCCCACTGCCTGCGTCCCTTGTCGACTCCAAAGTGTGGGATACCTCTACCCCGGTGGTTGCTAGACATCATGCCCCAGTCAAGATCAGACTTAAGGACCCCACATCATTTCCCTCCCACCCCCAGTTTCCTAACTCCCTAACTCACCATCGAGGACTCAAACCCCTCATTATTCGTCTTCTGGGGCAGGGTCTCCTCATCCCTACTGACTCTCCCTGCAACACCCCCATCCTCCCACTTAGGAAGGCAGACAGGACCTACTGGCTGGTTCAGGACCTCCGACTGATCAACAAAGCAGTGGTCCCCATCCACCCAGTGGTCCGCAATCCTTACACTCTCCTCTCATGCATCCCGTCCGGTACCACCCACTTTTCCATCCTCGATTTCAAGGATGCTTTCTTTGTTATCTCTCTGGACCTAGACTCTTTTCATCTGTTTGCATTTACTTGGGAGGACCCAGATGAGCAGACATCCCACCAACTCACCTGGACAGTCCTGCCCCAGGGGTTCAGAGACAGTCCCCACCTGTTTGACCAGGCCCTAGCCAGAGACCTCCAACAATGCTCATTAGAACCCAGCACTCTTCTCCAGTATATGGATGACCTCCTCCTCTGCAGCCCCTCCCTGAACATGTCCCGGAGGCATACAGCTAATCTCCTCAACTTTCTAGGAGACAAGGGATAACAATGCGTGTCCCCTGCCAAGGCGCAACTGTCAGTCCCCACCGTAACTTACTTGGGGATCTGTCCGACGCCCAATTCTCAAGGACTGACAGTTGACCGAGCACAGGCAATACGAGACCCACAACCTCCCACCTCTGCAGACCAGATCTTGTCCTTTTTGGGACTGGTAGGGTTCTTCCGCCATTGGGTCCCAAACTTTGCTTTCCTAGCTAAGCCCCTATACCAGGCTGCTAAAGAAACACCAGCGGGTCCCCTCTCCTCACCCTCCCTCATTCGTCAGGATTTCTCTAAGCTCCGGGATACCCTTCTGGCATCCACCCCCCCCCCCTCCCGGACACCTCTAAGCTGTTCCAATTATTTACAGATGAAAGACAGGGAATGACTATAGGGGTCCTCACCCAGCCCCTATGGCCAGCCTTTACCCCCGTGGCCTACCTGTACAGACAGCTTGACCCCACAGTCCAGGGATGGCAGCTTTGCCTCCGGGCTCTGGCTGCAGCAGCCGTTCTCACCAAGGAAGCCCAAAAAATCTGCCTCCAACAACCCTTACAGGTCTTCTCCACCCACAGACTACAGGATATCCTGTCCCACTGATCCCTATCTCTCCTTGCCCCTTCTCACATGCAGGAACTCCATCTCCTGTTCCTCAAAAATCCTGACATCTCCCTGACCCAGTCCCCAGCCCTAAACCCGGCCACTCTCCTTCCCACTGCCTCCACCCTACCTGCGGCAATGCATTCCTGCCCCTAGGTCATCGAGGCCCTCACTCAGCCTCGGGCAAGACTCTCAGATTCTCCTCTCTTTAATCCTGACTTAACTCTGTGGATGGAAGCTCCTGCCTGGACCCCCAGGGATGTCGGAAAGCCTCCTACACGGTAGTAACACCCGAGCGGACCCTGGAGGCAGCCCGACTCCCAGAGGACACCACCTCTCAAAAGGCCAAGCTCATCGCACTGACCCGCGCCCTACACCTCGCCAAAGGGAAGAGAGTAAAGATATATAGACTCCAAATATTCCTTTCTGATAGCCCATTGCCACGTGGTTATCTGGAGGGAGAGGGGCTTTCTCTCTACTAAAGGCTCATCTATTATCAACGCTAGACTCATAACATGCTTACTTGATGCCTTACAGCTTCCCTCCCAGGTTGCCACCATGCACTGCCGAGGCCATCAGACGGACTCCTTGATGGTTATGCGGGGAAACGCCCAAGCAGACGTGGTAGCCAGAGGCTTAACTCAGGATGAAGGGTCCCCAGCCCTGGTCCTGTTCCTTTCTCTTCCCTCCATTTCCCCTCAATATACAGAAGAAAAGAGAAACAAATTCCTGCAGCAGGGAGGCTCACCCGGTCCTGAGGGATGGATCTTTTTAAATAACAAAATCGCCCTTCCTCGAGCCCAGACAGGGGCCATTGCCCAACAGATCCACCGGTCTTTGCACATTGGACCACTGGCACTTTGGAAGTTCCTCGAACCCCTCTACACCTCGCCCACACTGAGAGAGGCAATCACAAGTGCCTGCTCCTCCTGCCCCACGTGTGTGGCTGTCTCATCCCAGGGAGGGATGCGCTCCAACTTTCCCACCCATCAAATGAGGGGACACCTCCCAGGGAAGGTCTGGCAGGTAGACTTCAACCACATGCCTCCCCACAAAAAGACCAGGTACCTGCTTACCATGGTAGACACTCTGACAAGGTGGGTAGAGGCCTTTCCCACCTGCAAGGAAACTGCTGAAGTGGTGGCTGAGACCCTAATAGCACACATAATCCCAAGGTTCGGCCTCTCCACCTCCATTCAATCAGACAACGGCCCAGCTTTTATATCAAGGGTTGTTCAGCAGGTTAGCACCTCTCTTGGCATCTCCTGGAAACTACACATACCCTACCAACCACAGTAATTGGGTAAGATTGAGAGGATTAATGGCCTCCTTAAAGACCGTCTAACTAAACTCTCTCTAGAAATTCATAGCTCCTGGCCAGACCTCCTGCCCATAGCCCTGATAAGAATCCGGGCTACACCAAGGAGCCCCACCTTCTTAAGTCCTTTTGAACTTCTATATGGGAGACCTTTCTTGCTCAACCATCGTCTCCCTACTGATCCACCTCCCCTGGGTACTTATCTTCCATATCTGTCTTTAATCAGGCAGCTGCTCTGAGAACACACTAACAGGTTTCTGCCCAAGCCAGAACCAACTGACCAGGACTCCCAAAGACCAGCCCTTTATCCTGGTGACTCGGTCCTCCTTAAGAATCTACATCCAAAAGCCTTGGAGCCTAGGTGGAAGGGACCTCACATTGTGATCCTTACAACCCTCACCGTGGCCAAGCTGCTCGGTGACCCATCATGGCACCACCTCTCCAGGCTCAAGAGGACCACGGAGCAGCATGACTTCTATAAATATGAGGTGTTGGGCCCCACTAAGGTCCGCCTTAGCCACCCTCCCCCTCCTCCTTCTCCTCCCAGCCCTGAGCAACCTACACCAACCCCCACCCGCTTATGTGTGGAGGTTCAAGGTTCGTGAAACCTACTACCAGAACGGCAAACTAGTCACCCGGCAGGTAGGATCTCAGGACTGCCCTCTGGTTGGATGCCAGACAAGGATCCGGACGACTGTCGGCATCTGGTCAGTGTACAATGGAGGCCGACCCTATGCCTGTTTTGCTTACGACCAAGAGGACCCAGACAGGTGTAATCAAGATATCGATACCTATGGGGGTTGCCACTGGAGAGACTGTGTTGTCAATGATGCCTACAGGGGTGGCTCCTTTATCTGGGAGAATGGGGCCTTCCACATCATAATCCGGGATCCCATCCCTGGGACCAGCAATGGGTTACAGGTGTTGTGGGAAAGCTATACTTAAGTAGTTGGAGCTCAACCCCTTCAGGGACCATTTACACCTCCCGGGAATATGTCTCGGCCCAGGAGATCCAAGTCCAGGTCTCCAACAGCATCCTATAGGCCGGACAATCCCTTAAAGGGAAGCTGCCTGACTCCCTCCGGGTAGAAGTCCTATCTTCTTGGCTCTGACTTATTCAACACACTCTACTATTCCTCAACAAGACCCACACCCTGCCCAATGTCTCGCACTGCTTTCTATGCGCTTCTCTCCAAAGGTCTTTGCTGGCTGCCATCCCACTCATGACTTCTCCAAGAACCCAGGGGCAAGGTGAATGTCAGCCTCCCATGGCTGGCATTCCCCTTTGGGAACCCGAAACTCCAGAGCCCACCCTGCCCCCACGGATATGCTACCAGACCAGTAATCCGGTAACCAGAGGGCAAGTCACTTGGAACTGCACCCAGAACCACACCGCATCCAGTCTCACCAAGGCCAGCCTTGGCACCTTCTTTTGGTGCAATGGCACCTTAAGCAACTGCATGAACTCCTCTGACCCCGGGCCTTGCTTCGTGGTCACGGTAGTTCCCCAGCTAACCTTATATGGAGAGTTGGAGCTCTCCTGGTTGCTCCCTCCATCC
This sequence comes from Myotis daubentonii, assembly GCF_963259705.1. Classification (NCBI taxonomy): domain Eukaryota; kingdom Metazoa; phylum Chordata; class Mammalia; order Chiroptera; family Vespertilionidae; genus Myotis; species Myotis daubentonii. The sequence continues at coordinate 73,975,634 of NC_081861.1, read as the reverse complement.
CACCCCCAGACCCACCAGGTCGCCTTCCTCCCTGTCATGTTAGGGGTGAGTATCTCTGCCTCAGTAGGCCTCACCAGGGGGCCCTCGGGAAGAGTCTGGTCACTGCTCAGTACTTTAATGACAGCTCCAATTAGCCCTGGAGTCTACTGAGGAGGAAACTGGTCTTGCAAGGCCATAAAAACTGAACAATGCACTGCCCTGGGGGGGAGGGGCAGGGAAGGTCGTTATTGCTGGCCCCAGGAAGATCATCTGATATGACCTGGGAACCCCAACACCTAGGGGACTTCCTGTAAGCCCACATGGGCGCGGAACCATATCTGCAAGACAAAGACCCAATAGATTATAAAAAGCAAAGCCTCTGTATGTTACTCACTCTCTGATTTGAGAATTACTTCCCGGAGTCCACCAGTCACTAGTGTTAATAAATGGATCCCTCCCTTTCTCTAGGAAGCGTGCTTGGTTTTTCTTGCTCTTCTGTAACATACTACTGCCTCTTTTAGCCTCCCTACAGTGGCAACTGACATCAGTAGCCCAAGTAGCCCTACAGAACCAGCGCAACTCAGACCTACTGACTGCAGAAAAAGGAGGAACCTGCATATTCCTTCAAGAAGAATGCTGCTACTACATCAACAAGTCCAGAGTAGTGGAGCAAAACATACAGACCCTGACTAAGCTGAGTGAAGAACTACATGCAAGACACTTCCAGGACAGCTCTCCTTTTGGCTGGTTCCAAAGCCCCTTAGCTACCTGGGTCCTACACATGATAGGGCCCCTGATTCTCATTTGTGTCTTTTTTCTCCTAGCCCCCTGCCTCCTCAAGGATCACGGAGATGTCACGGGTGACTGTGAATCAGCTCCTGCTCCATCCCTACACTCGGCTCCCCTCTGACCTGCCTCTGCCTAACCCTGGCCTTTAAACCACCCCCTCCCCCTAGCCCCCATCTCCCCTGGTCAGCTGGAAGCAGTCAGAACGAATCTGCATCCCCTATCACCAAAAGGCCCGGATGTTAGGTCAGAGAGAGCCCAGGATCGGATACATGCAGACTTGTGATGAGATAATGGACTCTCCCTGGAATTTCAAACACATCAGCCTGCCAGACACAGATACCGGCTTCTCCCTGAATCAACATGACCCCCCACAGAGATACTGACTCCTTCCTGAATACCCTGATGACCCCCTGCAGTGGAAACTTCCTTGGCTGAATACCTCAGTTCATGTCCCTGCCCCTCACCCAACCACAGTATAAAAAAAGCGCCCCCCTCCATGTTGGCGCAGATCCACGTGCCCTGTCTTTGGGGTTCGTGGGTCACCTGGGGATGCAGAATAAAACCTTTCCTTTCTTCCTTTTCTGATCAACTCTATTTCCTAAGCCACCTCCTGAGCCTCCTAACCTAACAGTATTTGGAATAAAAAATATGTAATAAGAAATGAAACCCCGCTGCCAAAACTGCCTCTGGTGCAGAGAGATTCAAAGGTGGCAGGAGAGGGCAGAGCTATAAGCTCTCCCACAATGAGATTACCTAATGTTTTGTTTAAAAATTACCAGAGAACATCTTATGGTAACCAAATTTTGGGTGCTAGTAATTACTTTGGAAAGTGAAAAAGGAAAAAAATTAAAATCTGTTTTTCTATTAAGCATGCCTTCGGTTTAACTTGGAAAAGATATTGGACCAAATCAAAGCAAGCAGGATGTAGGGGAAGGGAGCCACATGGCGATCCAATATGGACGCCCTCTCCCCGAGTATGCTCCTTCTCATAATTGAAAAGTTTTACAAAATTTAGAGATTCGTCTGGGATTTTTGTGCTCATAAAGAAAACCAGCTTGGGACAAAATGTGTGCACAGTCCAATTTTGGATTTTAATAAAGTCTTGAGCTAGGTTTAAATCTCTCTTTGTGATGGTACAAAATAAAACTCAAGACTGATTATTTCCTCAGAAAGAGGGTGAATTTGACCCAGGGAAGAAATGCAGGCTGGTTCAAGCAACAAGTTTGGTATTTTCCATAATAAAGAGTAGTCTTTAAAATGCTAATGAACCACATTCCAAAGTTAACTTTTATACTGAAAAGAAAATTCAGTAAAATTGTCTCTGTTACAAAAATTTGCTAAATATGCTTTAAAATAATAATTAGATTTGAATCTCAAGAATTATTGAAATATATTTATTATAAAAATCTAAGTAGCCCAGGTAAAAGAAGGCTATGCCCTTTAATTAAGGCTGGCTTCCCAAGGCAATTTCTAATGGAGGAAGGGATAGCCTCCCTTCCCCCAACAGAACAAGCAGGTAGGCCAAAAATTTCTCACCACCAACTGAAACTTCTAAAGACAGGCTTGCTTTTCCAGTTTCCCATCCTTGGGAGAAAGAATGTAACTAATTTGCATTTTAATGGTTACCTGTTTCCAGTCAATGGCAGCCCAAGGCTTTGGGAGTTTGCTAAATTGAATTTGAAATTCTGAAATAACAAAATTCTAAAATATTAATTTAAATTTGCCTCATGAAAAATCTAGAGGACAGAATTGAATATATTGATTGTGTCTTGTATTTTTGAAGTTTATTCTTAAGCATATAAGGTGTTATTAATCTAAAAAAATGCTAAATATTTGACTTGCCAGATCTAAAAGCTTTTGAAAGAAATTGGGAGAAATTGTAGTTGTGGAAACTAAATGCCTAAAGTAGAAATTTATTTTTAAGAAAATCTTGTTTTCTCTGAATATAATTAAGAATTCAAAATATATTGCTTATTGGTCTAATTAAGGAGGACAAATTCTTTGATCCCAACCGAAATTTTTAATACGAAAGCCAGTTTAAATTTAATTGATATTTTAAAATAAATATAAAAAGTACGTAATCTTTAAATCATATATACATATATATATTTGATGGTCTTTCAAGTTGGATTTCAAAACTATAACCAAGGAATGACCTTGAGACATTTCACAGGCCCTGAAATGTTTTCAAAGGTTGTTCTCTCTTAAAGGAAATATTTTTTAATTTAACCAAATTTAATATACTTGAAATCACATGGAAAGCTTTATCAAATAAAAATTAATAAATATATTTTAAGATTTTGCCTCTAAGAAAGGGCAGAACAAGTTATTTTGTTAATATCTCTTAAAATACAGCAATAGAATTTTAAGATGTAATTTAAAAAACAAAAGCACTCGCCACCTGCATTTTAAATTAAGCTGGAGGTGGGTCAGCATTTGCACCTTGTGAATCAGAAGTAAAAGTTTACTAAATTTACTTGCCTTATTTTATTAATAAAAATACTTACTTAAATTACTTAATAAATTAGATTTTAAAAATATAATCAAAGTTTCACAGAAATTAAGTTATATGAAACGTCAAGATCTTTGTAAGCAATTTAATCCTAGTAAAATCTAAACAGTTACTGAAGGCTCCCCATGATCAATCTGTACATGCAAATAAGCCAAAAGGAAATTCTGTTGAAAAATATAATTCTAAATTTAATAAAAAGGAGAAAGTTAGAAATTTTTGAAATCTCTTTCACTGAGATTTACAGAATACAGTAAAAATTGTTAAAATACCAAATCTGAATATAAGTACAGTCACCATGTAAGGTCCCAAGACCCCCGGTGAGTCCGACGGAGGGGGCGACGACCCCAAGTCAAACGCGGAGACCGAAACTTGATGCAAAAGCAAGAGGTTCTTTATTACAAGCGCAGCGCAGGGGCTCTCAGGCAGCCAGACAGCAACACAAGGGAAGTGCTGGCTGACTGGAGCCCCGAGCAATTGCAGGACATGAGTTTATAAAGGCAAAAACCACACGCAGGTGGCCGGTAAAACAGGGAACTAGGTTAACAGTTAACAGTTGACTCATCTCCTAGGGGGCAGACCTGTGTTAGTAGTTGACTCCTTTCCTAAGGGGCAGGGTGGTCTGTCTTTACACATACCGATCCCAGGAAGAGATAAGATAGCTATGCTATGACCAGACCAGGGCACCAGAGCTGACTGGAAAGGTCAGTTAAAACACAGGAGGAGGGGGGGTTTTCTCTTTGTTCTTACAATAACCAGGGCTTACTGGAAAAGTTAGTTAAGAGGGGGAAGGGAGGTTTCAGCGGCCTTACATTCCCCCCTTTTCTTTGAACTTCCGTCTCAATCATGAGACGGACTGCACTTTTATTTCACCGTCGCTAGGGGTCCATAGTGAGCACACAGAACTATCAACTGAACTATTTTATACACTCAACAAATGGTCCGGTGGAAGGGAAAGAAACCATTTTAGCTTTAACAACTTCTATTGAAATAGGATTTTTCTTCTTAAAATTCCTCCATGGCTATTAAAAAGCCAAATCAAGATAAATTTATTTACTGTCCTGATGTTTGCATAAACACAACAAGAATGGTAACTGACTACCTTTGCTGGAATTTCATGGTTGAACCTTAATGTGCCCCGTAGGGCCAGGAAGCCAAGTCATCCAGCTGCCATCAAGCCTGCCTGCAGTATCTGCTGAGTTAGGTGAATCCCTCACCTGTAGCAACTCTACCTGAGCCCACGCTCCAGGCTTTAAGGCCCATCTCAGTAGCCCTCCTACTTGTTGCGGCCCAGAGTGTGTGGGGGTTTCGCAGGGATGCAGAGGCATCCTTATTGCTCCCCTTCTACTCTTACCAACCGCCAGTGATGGTAGGGCATGGGCCTGGCGCTCCAGTGCCAGCCATCTTCAGGGCTCCCGAGCAGGATACCAGGCTTTCTTCGTGGCATTCTTAGTGGCTTCAAGTCTTTAGAGCTCAGGCAGGGCTCTTTAAAACATGATACTCCAGTCAAAGTTTTCCGTTAATAAAACCATTATTAGGAACCAGTCTCATTGGATCTATGCAAAGAAACGTACTTATTTAGCATTGCCAGATTTCGGAGGAATTACATAAGGAGAAAAACATACTGATCTACTCTAAGATTTTCTGACTTTCCTTGCTAATTCCTTTTCATGGGTTTAAAACAAAACAGTAATTGTTGGTATAAAACCTTCTTTCTATGCATAACCATGCCTCAGACTTTCTAGTCTAAATAGGCTTTTTCCAGCTTCACTACCCCTGACATGGGCATGGTGACCCAGGCCTGCAAGACAGTATTACAGGCTGTCAACTGTTAGCTGTCTCTCAACAGAGACCAAAACCTGATGGGCACCCTTCCCTGCCCAGTTGGGCACCTGCCCCCTTGGCAGCTAGGCACCCTTTACTTTTGGGGGTCACCCCACACAGCTCCCTTCCAGGACAGCCAACATACATTCAAACCTGCAAAAGAATCAAAGGTTAATATAACATAAACATAATATTGGCATCATGCCGCTTCGGGTAGCCAAATCTACCACTAAACATGTGATTCTATAAATGGTCCTTGTCTCTTTGGAGCCATGTCCATGAAGATGCAGGCATTATCTAAGTGTATTACACAGTATTGTGGGGGCTCCTGGTGACAGGAGCGATCGCGAGCCATGTTACCGGCATCAGGCAGGTCAAGCACTCCGTAGCTTGAGCTTGAGCTTGAGCTTGAGCAGGTTGGGTTGATTTCGATTGATCGATGCTCCATTTGGTGATGAAGTCTTTCCGGATGGACCCAGGTTGTGATGCCGCCTACCTTGAGAGCGGTGGGGGTCGTCAGCCCCACAATGTAGGGATCCTTCCAACGTGCCTCTAGGGTCTCCCGGCGGTGCCTTCTGATGTAGACCCAATCTCCTGGTCTGTGCTGATGAGGAGTTGGGGTTGGGCTGGTCTCATAGATGGCGCGGAGGCGTGGCCAAATGTCCTCGTGCGCCCTCTGGAGCCCTCTCAAGGAAAGAGATAGTTAAAGAAAAAGCGACCCAGTCCTCGCCAGTCTCTGAGTCAGATTCCTCCTCTCTTGGAGAACTTCAAAGTCCTGATGGCTTCTAGGTAACCCTGTTTATCAGTTACAGCACTCTGCTTTCTTGCCTTTCTATCAGTTCCCTTTGTGGCAGAGCAGCAACCAGGCCTCTTTCAAGGGAGTGCGCTAGTAGGGGTACCAGCCCCTCCTTTGCTAGCAGCAACAGGTACCAAACCCTTTCAGTACATTTGACCAGCTTCATTCCTGCCCACCGTTACAGATTCTAAGGCCCATTGTCTTCCTTTAACCAGCAAGCTAAATGACACTGGCCTGTATTATTTAATTCAGCACAGGCAGGGGGAAGGGCCCATGGAATCCCTGCCCTGAGGAACTGTGAGCCCCACCCTTAAATGTCCCAATCAGACTAGAAAAGCCACAAATACCTTTTAAATCTACCCCAGAATTCCAAAATCCCAACCTAGCATAGAATATACTTCCACATTTACATGAACAAATAATTATACCCAAGTAGACATACAAACATTAAATAAACATTTATACTTACATCCTTTCAGTGAACAAATACTTTTACAGTCTTGGGATCTTGAGCAGACAGGAACAGATGGGGAGGGCTCCCTTTCTCACATCCACCATTAGTGACCAGTCCCAGCTCACTGGTATATTATTCATTTAATATTTTTTTTCTTTTTATTATATCAAGGCCATGCTTTTCAGGTAGCTAGAACTTTTAGCCTTAATTCTTAGGTGATTAGCAATACATTTTAAGAGACACAGAAAAAAGAAAAATCTTTCTTGGGTAACCTAGGTAAAACTTAGGAAAACATTTTCAACACTTAAAAACAGTTCTCAACATAATAGGATTTAGTCTTGACCATGGAATCAATTACTTTTAATTTGTTTATGATATTATGTATAACTGTGGTTCTACTGCTATCATACCACTGAAATTATATTAAGACCGTGATTGCTAATTTATTGAGTATTAAATAAATCCACGAGGCTAGCACACTTTTTGCCCCATCCCCATTTCCGCAGTAAAAACTCCGCCTTAAAACTCCACCTCTGAAATTCTATCCTCCCTTAGTAAGCAGACACTCCTTTTGTGATTGGCTAAGTCAGAGGGTGGGCGGGGCCTTTGCTGTTTCAAGATGGCAACCCCCAGGGGAGCGGCAGGCCATGCGGCCAACATGGCGGCTGCCAAGTCAGGCAGCTCAAAGTGGCGGCTGTCTACACTGTTCTTTGACAGAGCAAACCAAAACCCCTAAAAGATACATGACCAACATTATATTTTAGACAAACAGAAATCTCATTAGCTGTTTATACCTTTTATAATTATCTTAAAGCATATCAATCAAATTTAAACTGGTTTTTGTATTAAAAAATTTTCCGTTGAGATCATAAAATTAATCCTCCTTTTTAAATCAGACCAATGAGTAACATATTTTGAATTCCTAATCATTTAAGAGAAAACACATTTTATTTTTTCAAAAACAAGTTATACATTAGATATTTAATTAATTTCTCCTGATTCAATTTGCACTTTAAACTTTCAGAGCTTACAAGTCAAATATTAGCAGTTCTTTGATTAACTACACTTTTATATTTTTAAGAATAAATTTTAAAATCTAATAATTAACTTTAAACCATGTTTTTTTCTGCACGGGGAAACTGAGAAGCGAACTTGTAGGTGTTAACAAAATGACTACTGGCGGAAAGCTGATTTCAAAGGAGCCACCTTTTGGCTGCTTGACCTTTTCTTGGAAGGTCTCTAGCAAAAGGTGTAGCCATAGAAATGCAAATTAACATTCCTAAAGATGGCTGCTGGCGGGAATTGGATTACCTACATGCTAGGGGAAGGGCGTGTCTACCCCTCCTTCCATTAAAAAAAGTATGTAGCTTTAAACTTTTTCAATGGCAAGAAAAGAGACTTTTACATTTAAGGATACATTTCAAATAAAATATAAGGCATTTTCAATTAATAGATTAACTTCTATCATCTAGACTTCATACTAGGCATACTCAGATCAACATTTCAGCATTATAAATCTCAATACTTTTATATGATTTGAACTTAAAAGTTTTAAGTTTCCAGCCAATAAGCCTGGCATAACTGCTAAATTTCAAAATGGTCACAATTTTCCTGCTGGGGAAGTCAAGAAATTTCAAAAGAGCTACTTTAGATCGCCTTGGGAAACGAGCCTGTATTTCTTTCTCAGGTTCATCTTTGCCATTTTTAAGACCACAACAGTCTCGGGTTTTTATTCTGTACACAGCAAAAAGTCAAGTCCAGCTCAAAACTATGCGCACTCGTTTTTAAACTGGCCTTTTCCCTTTACATGTGCACAGAAATCCCGGATGCATTTATAAATTTGTAAATGCTTTTCAATTACAAGAAGGATTTTAATTTTAGAATACTTGGGGAGGGGGTGACCTGTTTCCACAGACCCTCACTCAGGCGGCCGCCCGACCGCCACACAAAGGAGGGGTGAGAGCAGTCCCCTTCCCTTCACATTTATATACTTTCACCAGATATACATTCAGAGTTTAAACAATCCATTCAACTCTTAACAACTTCCCCATTCCTGAGGGAGCTCTAAAGCCTCCCCCAATCTCCTTGAAATTATTAATCCAGCAAGTCCACAAAATAAAACGGAAACACAAACAACTAAAGGGCCCAAAGAAATACAGCCTTCCAACTCCATGGAAGCAAAAAACAAAGACAAAAAACAAAACAAACTGAAAGCCAGACGTTGGCTGCGCGCCAACCAGCAGGAGCGACCCGCCTTTTCTCAGATTGAGGGGTTAAGAGAAAGAGGGGTGCTGCTTCCTTGGCCCATGTTACCTGGATGGGAGAAGAGGAGTAAAAGACAAAAACAAAGAACAAACAACGACGCGACAAGACACTGGATCCACAAGAATTTACCCAGATACAGAATGCCCGCTGAGGGATGATATCCCTCCCTGATGCTAGTCTGGCCGGACACGCGAGTGCCCGTTGCCGGACAGCCCGAACCAGAAGTGACCAAGACCTCCTCTTGGTCACCACCCGTCCCTGGGGCGTCCCCCAGGGTGACAGTTTTTCTGGCCAAAGTCCCTTCGACCAGAGGAGCCGACTCCTTACGGAGCCGACAACCTGTCTTCCCGAAAAACCAAAACTGAGAACGAACGAAAGACAAGACAAACACTGAACGACTCCGGAGTCTGCTTACCTCCAAGACCGATGTCGGCGCTTGAGGGGTGGTCGCCCCAAATCCCGGACGAGCCCCCAAATGTAAGGTCCCAAGACCCCCGGTGAGTCCGACGGAGGGGGCGACGACCCCAAGTCAAACGCGGAGACCGAAACTTGATGCAAAAGCAAGAGGTTCTTTATTACAAGCGCAGCGCAGGGGCTCTCAGGCAGCCAGACAGCAACACAAGGGAAGTGCTGGCTGACTGGAGCCCCGAGCAATTGCAGGACATGAGTTTATAAAGGCAAAAACCACACGCAGGTGGCCGGTAAAACAGGGAACTAGGTTAACAGTTAACAGTTGACTCATCTCCTAGGGGGCAGACCTGTGTTAGTAGTTGACTCCTTTCCTAAGGGGCAGGGTGGTCTGTCTTTACACATACCGATCCCAGGAAGAGATAAGATAGCTATGCTATGACCAGACCAGGGCACCAGAGCTGACTGGAAAGGTCAGTTAAAACACAGGAGGAGGGGGGGTTTTCTCTTTGTTCTTACAATAACCAGGGCTTACTGGAAAAGTTAGTTAAGAGGGGGAAGGGAGGTTTCAGCGGCCTTACAACCATAAATGAGTAATGACTTGAAATACATGGCCTTGCAGCACTATCAGTCAACATCCACAAAGCAACTATGGCTTGTTATATTTTTTGCTTGTTGCTGAAGTATGGTAGCAACCATTTCAGGTGGAAACTGTATTTTAACTCTAACCCCGTTGTTTGGCTTAACAATATAAAAGTTACTTCGATTTTTTATCAATGAAACCAAGAGCTGGTTCTTTGAAAGGATAAACAAGATTGAAAAACCTCTAGCCAGACTCACCAAGAAGCAAAGAGAGAGGACCCAAATAAACAAAATCAGAAACGATAGAGGCAAAATATAAACAGACCCCACAGAAATACAAATGATTGTTAAAAAATACTATGGACAGCTCTACTCCAACAAACTAGACAACCTGGAGGAAATGGACAAATTCCTAGAAAAATACAACATTCCAAAACTCAATCAGGAAGAATCTAAAAATCTCAACAGGCCAATAACTATGGAAGAAATTGAAGCAGTCATCAAAAAGCTTCCATCAAACAAAAGCCCAGGACCAGACGGCTTCACAGGGGAGTTTTACCAAACATTCAAGGAAGAACTAAAACCTATCCTCCTCAGACTACTACAAAAAATTCAAGAGGAAGGAACACTTCCAAGCTCATTCTATGAAGCCAGCATCACCCTAATACCAAAACCAGGTAAAGACAACACAATGAAAGAGAATTACAGGCCAATATCCCTCATGAACATAGATGCCAAAATCCTCAACAAAATCTTAGCCAATCGGGTCCAGCAGTACATCAGAAAGATCATACACCATGACCAAGTAGGATTTATCCCAGGGATGCAAGGATGGTACAATATCCGCAAATCAATAAACGTGATACATCACATAAACAAATTGAAAGAAAAAAACCACATGGTCATATCAATTGATGCGGAAAAAGCATTTGACAAAATTCAACACCCATTTTTGATAAAAACTCTCAGCAAGGTGGGAGTAGAAGGATCATACCTCAACATAATAAAAGCCATATATGACAGGCCCACAGCCAACATCATACTCAACGGACAAAAACTAACACCATTTCCCCTAAGAACAGGAAAAAGACAGGGATGCCCCCTCTCACCACTCCTGTTCAACATAGTACTGGAAGTGTTAGCCATTGCAATTAGGCAAGAAGAAGAAATAAAAGGCATCCAAATTGGAAAAGAGGAAGTAAAACTGTCCTTATTTGCAGACGACATGATATTATACATACAAAACCCTAGAGATTCCATCAAAAAGCTACTAGACTTAATACATGAATTTGGCAATGTAGCAGGATACAAAATTAACCCCAAGAAATCTGAGGCATTTCTATACACCAATAGTGAACTTTCAGAAAGAGAGATTATAAAAACAATCCCGTTTACTATTGCATCGAAAAAATTAAGCTACCTAGGAATAAACTTAACTAAAGAGGTAAAAGACCTCTACTCAAAAAACTACAGGACGTTGAAAGAAGACATAGAGGAAGACATAAACAGATGAAAGAACATACCGTGTTCATGGATTGGTAGAATCAACATCATTAAAATGTCCATACTACCCAAAGCAATCTATAAATTCAACGCACTTCCCATTAAAATACCAAAGGCATACTTCACAGATCTAGAACAAACTCTCCAGAAATTCATCTGGAATAAAAAAAGACCCCGAATAGCTGCAGCAATCCTGAAAAAGAACAAAGTAGGTGGGATCTCAATACCAGATATCAAGTTGTATTACAAAGTGACTGTTCTCAAAACTGCCTGGTACTGGCACAAGAATAGGCATATAGATCAATGGAATAGAATAGAGAGCCCAGAAATCGGCCCGAACCAATATGCTCAATTAATATTTGACAAAGGAGTCAAGAACATACAATGGAGCCACGATAGTCTCTTCAATAAATCGTGTTGGGAAAATTGGACAGATATATGTAAGAAAATGAAACTAGACCACCAACTTACACCATATACAAAAATAAACTCAAAATGGATAAAGTACTTAAATATACGACAGGAAACCATAAAAATTCTAGAAGAATCCAAAGGCCACAAAATCTCAGACATATGCCGAAGCAATTTCTTCACTGATACAGCTCCTAGGGCACTTGAAACTAAAGAAAAAATGAACAAATGGGACTACATCAAAATAAAAAGCTTCTGCACAGCAAGAGAAACCATCAACAAAACAATGAGAAAACCCACTGTGTGGGAAAACATATTTGCCAATGACATATCTGATAAGGGCCTAATCTCCAAAATTTATAGGGAACTCATACAACTTAACAAAAGGAAGATAAACAATCCAATCAAAAAATGGGCAAAGGACCTAAATAGACACCTTTCAAAAGAGGACATTCAGAAAGCCAAGAGACATATGAAAACATGCTCAACGTCACTAATCATCCAAGAGATGCAAATCAAAACAGCAATGAGGTACCATCTCACACTGGTCAGACTGGCTATCATCAACAAATCAACAAATGACAAGTGCTGGAGAGGATGTGGAGAAAAAGGAACACTTGTGCACTGCTGGTGGGAATGCAGACTGGTGCAGCCACTATGGAAGACAGTATGGAGTTTCCTTAAAAAACTGAAAATGGAACTCCCATTTGACCCTGTGATCCCACTTCTAGGAATATATCCCAAGAAACCAGAAACACCAATCAGAAAGGATATATGCACCCCTATGTTCATAGCAGCACAACTCACCATCTCTAAGATCTGGAAACAGCCTAAGTGCCCATCAGTAGATGAATGGATTAGAAAACTGTGGTACATCTACACGATGGAATACTATGCTGCTGTAAAGAGGAAGGAACTCTTACCATTTCCAACGCCATGGATGGAACTGGAGAGCATTATGCTAAGTGAAATAAGCCAGTCAATGAAAGAAAAATACCACATGATCTCACTCATTCATGGATAATAGAGACCATTATAAACTTTTGAACAATAATAGATACAGAGGCAGAGCTGCCTCAAACAGATTGTCAAACTGCAGCGGGAAGGCCGGGGAGGGTTGGGGGACAGGAGGTAGGGTGGTAAGAGATCAACCAAAGGACTTGTATGCATGCATATAAGCATAACCAATGGACATAAGACACCGGGGGATAGGGGAGGCTAGGGGACTGTCTAGGGCGGGGGGATAAAATGGATACATATGTAATACCCTTTGTAATACTTTAAGCAATAAAAAAAAATAAAAAAATAAAAAAATAAATAAATAAAAATAAACATCTGAAGGACTGTAATTAAAAATGAATATACTAGGTCTAATATAGAAATGTAAATAATTTGTCTTTTTGCTCCCCTAATTATAGCTAGTATAAAGTTACTCAAGGACTAATTATGGAAATTTAATTAATATAATTTATTGTCTATAACCTAGAACAAGTAAAGTTAATAATAATAATAAACCTTATTTCAGACTAATTTAAATTGTCTAATTGAAATAAATAAATATTCAAGAAACTTAATTGTACTGTACAGGAAACTTGATCCTGAAGTATTAACTATATTTTTTTATTGATGGTTCAAAAATTGCTTAACATGCAATAAATCCAGAGCAATCATATTTCTATAAAGTAAAATTAAAATTAAAAGTTATCAAGACTGCATTGTAAAATTTCCAAAAGCCTCCTAATATTTAAATCAAAAAAGGGGGGATAGTGGAAAATACCCTGTAAGTAAAAGCCTTAATTATATCAAAAAAATTTTTACTTGAAAATTAATTTTCATTTGTAATGCTAATAACAACACACCAATGAAAACACACGGTGTCAAAATAAGCCAAAGGAAAATCGTTTGGGCAAAAAATTAAAAGGATCCCAAGTCTAATTTATAGAATGATTCCTTTATTAACCTTTGGTCGAGAATATGTTTGTGTATTTCCAGAAAACTCCTCCAAGCCCATGTGGATTCCTGCAACAATGGATTCCAGAGAGGAACTGATGAGACCGCTCCAGCCACAGGATAGCAGTGGCCCCAGAACAGCAAGAACAAACAGTCCAGAAATGAAGATGGTGAAGACACCTTGTCATGCTACCATTCAGCAGCTGTGCGTTGCTGCAGGTTGCCCAGGACCAAACCAGAGAGGGTCAGATCTGCATTGTCACTGTTTGTCCACCATCCAGAATTGAAATATCATTGGTGACATATACACATAAAAAATTGTTGGACATTGAAATTGGGACTCTAAGAACTGTTGGCCCAGAAAGAAATTTACTGCAAACTGATTCCTTTAATGCCTGGAAGCAATTTAAAGGGACATGATAGAACTCTGTCCTTTCAATTGAATTTAAAAATCTTAAAACATACATTCTTGATTGTCAAGGGCGGGGGGAAAAAGGAAACATAAGTAATACCCTTTGTAATACTTTAAGCAATAAAACTAAAAAAATAAAAAAAACAAAAAAAGAAAAAGAAAAAAAAAACACATACATTCTTGTTAAATTTAAGAAATCAAAAATCAAGATGCCAGGAACCAATTCCAGCATGTCATAATTTCAAGAGTTTCATCAAAAGGTTGATGAGACTTGGGGACTCAACAGGGTTGAGTCACACATGTAGTCACCTGTTGGGAATGGCTAAAGGCATTTCCCCAAACCTGAATACAAAACTGATATGGCTGCCAGACAGTTAAAGGGCATCTTAATCTACATGCTATTGCCTCCTACTGGCCAAACACCTGAACAGCCATAGGCTATTCACCAAACTGACAATGCTTCTGTACCCTTTGAAACCTTACCCTTTGAAGTGTATTATCTCCACCTTGCCTTAGGACAAATTGTGAATAAAAGCAAGGGTCCTGGACAAGGAGGGAGTCTTCAGTTCCTTTAGCTGAAGGTCCTCTGACACCCAATGTCTTTCAAAATTATGTCTTGTCTCCGGACTCTTTATTAGTTTCTGGATTTCTATGTCATCTACGCACAGCACCTTCTCCAGATTCCTGAACCCTTCTTGATGCTGGGACAAGAACCCTGGCACTCTGCCTTTCCTGGCTGCAAATCATCTCATCAGCTCAGGCTACTTCGCCAATTCAAGTTGGATGTTATTCGATTTAGTTGCTCTTTCTATTTCCTCTGGGACAAGGCTCAGGACACATCTGTCTATTCTGCCACCATTTTGTCTTGGATATGTTTCTATTGAACTGAGGGCGAGAGGAAGTGGGGAGACAGAAGGGGAAAGAGAAAGAGGGAGAGAGAGAGAGAGAGAGAGAGAGAGAGAGAGAGAGAGAGAGAGAGAGAGAGCTGTCTTCCATATGTGCCCAGATCCAGGATCAAACCCAAAACCTAAGTTTGTGCCCTGAATAGAATCAAACCTGCAACTTTTCAGTGTACTTAATGATGCTTCAATCAACTGACCCACTTGGACAGACTGAGTCTTAGGCCTTTTAATTTACTGCACTAGTTCCTGAAATCCATCCATCCTCTCCATAAAGAAGCCTCACAGACTAGGATGGAGATTTTTACAGGACCTCAGGACAATAAATAATATTTTCATTCCCAAACATTCTTATTGTCCCTAACTCTCACTCTCCTGACTTTTGTTCACATGAAGAACAAATGCTTTATTATTGATTTTTGTAGTACCTTCTTCAGTATACCATTATATCCTGAAAGTCACTTTTTATTTGCCTTTACTTGAGAAGGCCAACAAATGACTTAGACTGGTATGCTACAAGGCTATCTTAAGTTTTCCTACTTTTCATTGGTCTTAAAGGAAAAGTTAATAGATATCAACTTTTCAAATAGATCTCCTATCATGTTATTTAATTGATACCTGAGAAACTTTGATGACCTATTTTTGTTGTTTGTTTGTGCTCTCCTTTCAAGAAAACATGTGAACAAGACAGTATTTACCTATTACGCTATTAGCAATAAAAAAACAAAAGCTATCTAAAGAGAAACTTCAATTTATTCATACTTAAGTCAAACATTTAGGACATGTGATTTCAGATCAAGAACCCCTCCCTGCACCCTGAAAGACTTCAAAGGATTTTAAACTTTACAAACCACAAACTGAAATGCAACTAGGGGATTTCTAGGCCTTACAGAGCAGTAGGGGAATTGGTTAGCAAACTTCTCCCTGATGGCCCAACTACTTTATGTGCTATTAAAATTTGACTAAACCAACCATATAGATTTGGAAGAAATAACCCACACAACTTTTTGCCAACTAAAGGAAGAGTTACTTAGCCTACCTAAATTAGAGAATCCTAATTATCAATTTTCTTTATTTTTATACATGAAAGAAATGGAAATGTGCTAGGGGTTCTTACTGAAAAACATAGAGGACAACATAGATTTCTTGGCTATCAGAGCCAAGACCCATTGGCTAAAAGAGCTTCCTTCTTGCTTGAGTGTGATCTCAGCTACAATAATCCTCACTAAATCAATCAAAAAGATAATTATTTGGTATTTTCTTACCTTTATGTTCCCCATGCAGTGGAGGTCTATCACCCCTCATTTTGAATTTTAAATTTTAAGGTAACAAGGAATTTTCTGGTTATGTTACTCATGTTACAGGAGAGCAGCCTGTGTCAGAGGTGGCTCTTCTGTTGTTGGCTCTTGTCAGCTTGTGATAAGTGATGGCCAGCAGTGTTGAAGCAAAACAAATAAATTTACTAAGGAAGTAAAGCAAGCAACTCTATTAAGAATACACTTGGCAGTAAGTACAAGCAGGCAGCTCAGCTAGTCAGAGCATCTTGCCTGGTGGGGGTTAAAGGGTTTTATACCCACCCCATCCCCCATAGGTTTCAAGATAGACTAGATTTCAAAGTTCCCCTTTTACCTTGTTGCAGCTTTCTGGAGAACTTATGAGAATATCTGGCAATTTTATCTTGGCAAGTCCCAAGACTGCTGACTTCTTTGTTCAGTGGGTGATATAAATTCCCCTTTCTCTTACTCCTGCCCTAGCAGCTATAATTCCTGCTTAACATCCCCCCATGATACCTGGTATCACAATATCTTGTATTGTGATACATCCAAATGCTTTTTGGATGTTGTTATTTACCCCCCAGACTTCATCTGTCCTTAGGTTTAACTTGCACAATTTGGATTGCTTGGGTCTTTGTTCTCTAAGCCCAGGCCAGGGTGATTTAAACTATGTATTTTCTGGCTAGGGAGGAGAGTTATACACCATTGGCTCCCAAGTGTCCTTAGCTGGGGAAGATATGGTCTTGCAATTCACAAGCTAGCTGCAAGCTTCCCAAACTGTTTGGGAAGCTTGCAGATAGCCTTGGCCTTATGTTATTTTCTTGTCTCAGTTTCCCCATTTCACTTGCCCAGGAATTTTCCTCACTTTTTACTATCCTGCCACACTCACATTATTTCTATTAGTTTCACTGTGGTTTGAGTATACTGTAAATCATTTTTGACCTTTGATATTAGTTGAAACCTGCTTTATAACCGAGTTTATGGTCTATTTGGTAAAGCATTCATGTACATTTGAAAGTAATAATTAATTAGCAAATATTTGATTCAGTATTCTGTTTATATTAATTAGCTGTGGGGAACATATTCAGAGTATTATGGATGCTCAAGGCCAATTGGAGTACAGAGGCCCAGTTTAGAGTACGCCAGATGTTCAAGGTGACTCTGAGTGTGGGAATCTTAATCAGGGTGTCCAAGGACTATACACAGGTGCAAGAGCAAGGCCACAGTAATCTGTATGTACACTATGCAAATGTGCCTTTCTATAACCCAAAAGCCTGAGGTCACTATTTGTAAAGAAGCCTCTCATCCAAGTATTATAAAGTTGTTATTGACCAGCCAGAGGCAGCTGCTCCTATGTAAGGCTGGAATGCTTAGTGTGAGGCTACTGCACTATGGGTAAAATGTATTACTGACCAGCAGGCTGCTGCTGTGGGTACAGAGGTGGCTAACTGCTGTGTGGGAAAGATGTATTGTCACCTAGTTAGTATGCGGCTAGTGTATGGGACTTTGCTTTGAAGAACTGTTTTGTCTAATGGCTCCTTCTTAGCAATGGCTACATGGCCACTGGCTTATATAATAAAGACTTTCTCATATACTCACAACTTATCATGGCTTTTCCATTGGAATTCCAACATTAGCACAAATTAGTTACATTATTGTTGAAATGTTTGATATACTTACTAACATTGGATGTACTTTTTCTATGATTTACTGAGAAAAATGTGTTAAAATGTATAAATGTATTATGGAATTATTTATTTTGTTTTAATATTTAACTTTTATCTCATATATTTTGAAGGTTTTTTGCTAAGTATATTTACATTTAATATTATCTCTTCCACTCAAAATGCTTCTTTTATTGTTATATAATTATTAATGTTTTTATGTTAATATTATTACAACAGTACTATTTTGGTTTAGCAATAGTATAATGTAACTTTGTCAGTTTTCTTTTACTCATCATCATTTAATTGGAGTATTTAGTCTTTTTATATTTCTTGAAATTAGTGGTATGATCATGCTTATTTCTTTTCTTTGTTTTTCTTTCTAAGTTCCTCATCTCTTTCATTTAATTTATCTAGTTTTCTCTATGAACTACTTTTTTAAAAATTATATTATTATGCATTTAATGATCATTTTAGAAACTACAGTAGATATACAAATGACTATTTTAGTTTGTTCATATATAATAAAGTCTCTTTCTTTTTCACTGTTTGCCACAATAGCTATGTGGTGAGAAAATTTCATTGCAGTACTCTTTAGAAATGAATTTTGTCCATCACTTCAAATGTGTTTCTTGTTTGCCTAAGAGTTATTAAAACTAATGCTTATGCTGTTGTTGAAATTTTTAAAACATATTTGTATTGACTTCAGAGAGGAAAGGAGAGGGAGAGAGAGATAGAAACAACAACACTGATAGAGAGCCATGGATCGGCTGCCTCCCTCACGTCCCACAGTGGAAATTGAGCCCTCATTGTTGGCATGCGCCCTGACTTGGAATCGTACCATGACCTCTGGGTTCATAGGTCGATGCTCAACCCCTGCGCCACACCAGCTGGGCTTAGATATATTTTCACTGATGTTATAAATGTTAGTGGTATTTTGATATTTTAGTATTAGAATATAGGTTAAATATATGTTATAAAACTATATTTTTATTGTTTAAAGAATTACAAATAGTAGTACATATTTCTCCTTTATCCCCATTGACTTCCCCCCAGCTTCCTCCATATACCGGCACATGCCCTCACTCCCCTAGTATCTGTGATCATTGGTTATGCTTATATGCATGCATACAAGTCCTTACCCCACTCCCCAACCCTCCCCTGTCTTCCTGCTAGTTTGACAGTCTATTTGATGCTGCTTTGTTTCTGTATCTATTTTTTTTCATCAGTTTATGATGTTCTTTATATTCCACAAATGAGTGAGTCATGGGTTATTTATCTTTCTCTGACTGGCTTATTTTGCTTAGCATATGCTCTATAGTTCCATCCATGTTGTTGCAAATGATAAGAATTCTCTCCTTTCTACAACAGCGTAGTATTCCATTGTGTAGCTGTACCACAGTTTTCCAATCCACTCGTTTGCTGATGGGCACTTAGGCTGTTTCTAAATCTTAGCTATTGTAAATTGTGCTGCTATGAACATAGGAGTGCATATATCCTTTCTGATTGATGTTTCTGATTTCTTGAGATATATTCTTAGAAGTGGGATTACTAGGTCAAAGGGAAGTTCCATTTTTAATTTTTTGAGGATATACCACATTGTTTTACACAGTGGCTGCACCAGTCTGCATTCCCACCAGCAGTGCAAGAAGGTTTCTTTCTCTCTGCAACCCCCCAGAACTTCTTGATTGTTGATTTGTTGATGATAATCATTCTGACAGGTGTGAGATGGTACCTCATTGTTGCTTTGATTTGTATCTCTTGGATGATTACTGACTTTGAGCATATTTTCAAATGTCTCTGGGCCTTCTGTATGTCCTCTTTAGAAAAGTGTCTATTCAGGTCTGTTTCCCATTTTTTGATTGGATTGTTTACCTTCTTTTTGTTAAGTTGTATGAGTTCCCTATCAATTTTGGAGATTAAACCCGTATCGGAGATAACATTGGCAAATATATTCTCTCATTCAGTGGGCTTTCTTCTTGTTTTGTTGATGGTTTCTTTTACTGTGCAAAAAGGTTTTTCTTTTCATGTAGTCCCATTTGTTTATTTTCTCCTTAGTTTTCATTGCCCAAGGAGCTCTATCGGTAAAGATTTTGCTAGGACAAATGTCTGCTATTTTGCTGCCTATGGCTTCTTCTAAGATTTTTATGGTTTCCTGTCATATGTTTAAGTCCTTTATCAATTTAACCCAGGTACATGCCCTTGACCGGAATCGAACCTGAGACCCTTCAGTCCGCAGGCTGATGCTCCATCCACTGAGCCAAACCGGTTTTGGCTAGGTTGACCAGTTTTTTTAGAATATAGTTGCTCACAACAATTTTTTTTTTAAAACGATTCTTCATTTTCTGTGGGGTCTGTTGTAATTCTGCCTCCTTCATTTCTGATTTTGGTTATTTGGGTCTTCTCTCTTTGCTTCTTGGTGAGCCTTGCTAGAGGTTCATCAATTTTGTTTATCCTTTCAAAGAACCAGATCTTGGTTTCATTTATTTGTTGTATTGTGGTTTTTTGTTTTGTTTTGTTTTGTTTTGTCTCTATGTCATTTATTTCCAATCTGATGTTTATTATTTCCTTCCTTCTGCTCACTCTGGGTTTTTCTTGTTGCTCTATTTATAATTCTTCACGTTGCAGAGATAGGTGGTTTATTATCAGTTTTTTTTTTTTTTTTTTTTTTTTTTTTTTTTTTTTTTTTAGGTAGGTCTGTAATGCTATGAACTTCCCTCTCAGGACTGCTTTCACTGTGTCCCATTGATTTTGGATTGTTGTGTTTTCATTGTCATTTCTTAAAAGGATGCTTTTTATTTCTTCTTTGATCTCTTTGGTAACCTAATCATTGTTTAATAGCATGGTGTTTATCCACCAAGTGTTTGAATTTTTGTCATTGTTTTTATTGTAGTTTATTTATAGTATTATACCATTGTGATCTGAGTAGATGCTTGATATGATTTTAATCTTATTTAATTTGAAGACACTTTGCCTATGTCTCAATATGTGTTCTATCTTTGAAAATGTCCCATGTGCACTTGAGAAGAATGTATATTCTGTAGCTTTGGGGTGGAATTTTCTGAAGATGTTGATTAAGTCCATCTTATCTAGTAAGTCATTTACCAGTAGGATTGATGTTTCTTTGCTGATTTTTTATCTAGAGGATTTATCCAGTGATGTTAATGGGTATTAATATCTACTATGATTATATTGCTGTCAATCTCTCCCCTGATATCTTCCAAAAGTTTTTTTTTTATGTATTTGGGTCTCTTACATTGGGTGCATACATGTTTATCAGAATTATATCCTCTTGTTGTATCGATCCCTTTAGAATGATGAAGTGGCCTTCCCGGTCTATTGTTATAGCCTTCAATTTGAGGTTTATTTTGTCAGATATAAGTATTGCTACTCCAGCTTTTTTTTTCATTTCCATTTGTCTGAAAGATATTTTTTCTATTCCTTCACTTTCAGTTAGTGTGAGTCCCGTGTTCTGAGGTTGGCCTCTTGTACACAGCATATATATGGGTCATGTTTTCTTATCCATTCAGTCACTTGAGGTCTTTTGACTGGAGCATTTAGTCCATTTATATTTCATGTTATTATTGATAGTTACTTATTTGTTGCCATTTATATTTTTTATGCCTGTGTTTTTTTCCCTTTCTATTTCTTTTTTTTACAACAGTCCCTTTAGCTTGGTAGTGATAAATGCTCTTAGCCTTTTTTTTTGTCTGTGAAGCTCCTGATTTCCCCTTCAATTTTTATTGATAGCCTTGCTGGATAGAGTATTCTTGGATTCATTCCCTTGCTTTGCATCACTTTGTATACTTCATTTCATCCCCTTCTGACCTGATGTGTTTCTGTTGAAAAATCATTTGGTAATCTAATGGGAGATCCTTTGTAGGTAACTCCCTGTCTCTCTCTTGCAGCCTTTAAATTCTCTCTTTGTCCTGAATGTTTGCCATTGTAATTGCAACATGTCTTAATGTGGTCTTTTGGGTTCCGCTTGTTAGGGACTCTCTGTGCTTGTGTGATTTTTTTCTTCTCCATATCAGGGAAGTTTTCTGTCATTATTTCTTCAAACAGGTTCTCTAAACTTTGATGCTCTTCATTTTCTTCTGGTACCCCTATTATATGTATGTTACTTCATTTTATATTGTCCCAAAGCACCCTTTAGCTTTCCTCCTCCTTTTAATTTTTTTTCTCCAATTGTTCTGGTTGGGCTTTTTCCTCTATCTTATCTTCTAACTCACTAATTCTGTCCTCCACTTCCCCTAGTGTACTGTTGAAACCTTCAACTTTTTTTTTTTATTGTAGCTATGCCACTTTTGATTTCCTCCTGATTTTTGTATAGGTTATTGATTTTCTCTTCCATCTGGTTTATGAACTGTATGACCGATATGCTGAATTCTTTTCCTGACAGGTTGCATGCCTCAATTTCTTTTAGTTTCATTCTTGGAGATTCCACCTTCTCTTTCCTTTGGGTACTGTTTCATTGTCTCCTCATTTTTGCTATCACCAGAATGTCCAAGGGCCGCGTTGCAGGGCTCAAGCTGTATGTGTTGGGAGAATCAAGCAACTTGAACATCACTGAAGAGCTCAAGAACTGAGACACATGGCTGCCATGACTCAGCAGGAGCTGCGTGTATGGAGAATCAGAGTCCCTGCACTCACACACCAAGAATCAGGGTCCCTGCTGAGACTCAGAGTCCCTGCTGAGACTCATGCACACACTGAGAATTAGAGTCCCTGTGTGTAAGCACCTAGAATTAGTCACATGGGGACTCATGTGCACTGAGAATCAGAGTCCCCAGGGGAGTACACTAAGAATCAGAGTCACTAGCACTTAGTGCGCCCTCGCGCACGTGCCGACAATCAGAGTCCCCATGCACACAGAGAATCAGAGTCCATGCTCACCTAAGCCGATAATCAGAGTCATTGACACTCAGTGCGGCCTCATGCACATGTCAAGAATCAAAGTCCCCATGATTATGAGCCTAAAAATTTTATTTTCTGAAATTTAAGGCATAACCTGTGGCATAAAATAGAGTTAGATTTTGTAAAGAGATTAGTATTTTTTCATGTGTACCGTGTAGGGCAGTGATGGTGAACCTTTTGAGCTCAGCATGTCAGCATTTTGAAAAACCCTAACTTAACTCTGGTGCCGTGTCACATATAGAAATTTTTTGATATTTGCAACCATAGTAAAACAAATATTTATATTTTTGATATTTATTTTATATATTTAAATGCCATTAAACAAAGAAAAATCAACCAAAAAAATGAGTTTGCATGTCACCTCTGACACACGTGTCATAGGTTCGCCATCACTGGTTTAGGGGATACAATCTTTTATATTCACTCATATCAAACTCATTATTTGTTTTACTAATACCTTTCATATTTTATTTATTTTGCTTTTGTTTTCTTAAGCTATCTAATTCTTAAAAAGGTCTATAGATATGCCAAAATATTTGTGGTTTTACAATATTTTCTTGCATGTCCAACACTTTCATTTTTAAATGTGTATACATATTCTACTGATGGGTTGTTTGCTGCAGAAAAAAATATTACTTCATTTCTCCTTTGTGGATTGTTAACTTTAATAATGTAATAATAACTATATTCTGCATTTAGAACATTTTTCTTATATCCTGATTCATTTAATTTTTTTGAAGATTACCCATACTTAACTTTTGCTGAATGTATTGGAATTTCTTTACCAACACTTTATTTTCTGCCTTAGGATCACATTTTGTAGTTATATTATCTGTCATATTTGTGGAGATGAATGATATTTTATGCAAAATACAAGCATTATTCTTTCCCCATTTTGTGTGTATTGTAATTTTTTATTGTTGATAATATTACAGTTATCTCCCATTTTCTCCCCTTTTACACTCCACTTCCAAGCCCTTACCCACCTTATTCTTTACCCATTGACATAAAGGTTTGACTCATAAGCTATTATTCTGATCACAATAACTTTTCACTTTCTCATACTGTGTCAGGAACCAATACCAATACAAGGTTTGATGATTCAATACTGATATGCACAGAACTCAGCATAGAGTCATACTCATTGCTCAGATGAATGATAGCAAAGTTATACAAAGAAAAATAGGCAAATGGAAAAGGGAGAAGCCCAGAGGAATCCTGCTGTAAGCTTCTTTATTTTTTTTTCAGAGAAATGCAAATTTATTTTTTAATTAAATCTTTATTGTTCAGATTATTACATTTGTTCCTCTTTTTCCCCCCATAACTCCCCTTCTCCCAGTTCCCGCCCCACCCTCCGCCCTCACTCCCCACCCACTGTCCTCCTCCATAGCTGCACGATTTTTCTCCAGTCTCTTCCCACATCTCCCACACCCCTTTCCCCACCAAGAATAGTCAGTCCATTCTCTTTCTATGTCCCTGATTCTATTATGATCGCCAGATTATTTATTCACTTGATTCTTAGATTATCTTGTTGATAGATGCATGTTTGTTGTTCATAATTTGTATCTTTACCTTTTTCTTCTTCTTCCTCTTCTTAAAGGATACCTTTCAGCATTTCATATAATACTGGTTTGGTAGTGATGAACTCCTTTAGCTTTTCCTTATCTGTGAAGCTCTTTATCTGACCTTCAGTTCTGAATGATAGCTTTGCTGGATAAAGTAATCTTGGTTGTAGGCTCTTGGTATTCATCACTTTGAATATTTCTTGCCATTCCCTTCTGGCCTGCAAAGTTTCTGTTGAGAAATCAGCTGACAGTCGTATGGGTATTCCCTTGTAGGTAACTGAGTTTCTTTCTCTTGCTGCTTTTAAGATTCTCTCTTTGTCTTTTGCTCTTGGCATTTTAATTATGATGTGTCTTGGTGTGGTCCTCTTTGGATTCCTTTTGTTTGGGGTTCTCTGAGCTTCCTGGACCTGTAAGTCTATTTCTTTCACCAGGTGGGGGAAGTTTTCTGTCATTATTTCTTCAAATAGGTTTTCAATATCTTGCTCTCTCTCATCCTCTGGCACCCCTCTAATTCTGATGTTGGTACGCTTGAAGCTGTCCCAGAGGCTCCTTACACTATCTTCGTATTTTCGGATTCTTTTTTCATTTTGCTTTTCCGGTTGGGTGTTTTTTGCTTCTTCGCATTTTGAATCTTTGCCTTGATTCTTGCACTCCTCTGGTCTGTTGTTGGGAGTCTGTATAGTATTCGTTATTTCAGTCCGTGTATGCTTAATATCTAGTTGGTTCTTTATCATAACATCGAGGGTCTCATTAGTTTTCTTGAGGATCTCACTACATTTATCGGCGGGTTCTAGACAGTTCTTAAGAGACCTTAAAAGTGTGGTTCTGAAATCAATATCCTCCATTGACAGTTTTGTCCTGTTTCTTTGTCTCTGCATTTTTTATGCTTTCTTGGTGCACCCACTAGTGGTCTTTGTGCGCAGTCTTGTTGTAGTTAAGCCTTGATTGTTGCGGCAATACCAGGGGTAATTTGACCTCCAGGCTAACTGGCTATGAGAGTCCGCTGTGTCTGCAGTGGGAGAGCTTCTGTGCTGGATCTCTAGGGCGGTGCTAATCTAGCGTTTGCCTGAGGCTATCCAAGCTTCTAAAATACTTCTCCCAGTGATGTTATACAAGACAATTCAATTGCCCTAATAGTGAGTTGTGACAATGTGTGTAAACTGTCTACCAGGAAAGCACCTTAAAGATAAAGTTACCATGTATTTTTTTTTATTATTGAGGAATGGTCACAGAGACAATCTCAGTTAAGCATGTATCAAAATTCCAAACTCCAAGATGCAAAGCAGGTGTTTAATATAAAAAATATCTTTATACACTTTAGGCAGAGGAAGCCACTTTTATAAGTTTGGAAATGATGGGAACCCTACATACTATGTATATTCTAATAGTGATTTTGTATATATTTTATTTTTTCTGTATTATTTTTAAAAATTCATCTTTAGTGTTGAATTACTGCATGCCCCCCCTCTTTTTTTTTTTTTACAATTGATCCCCTCCCTTCCCAACAACCCCCTCACAAACCATCACCACACTATTGTCTGGGTCCATGGATTATGCATATATGGATATAAGTTCCCCAGTTAATTTATCAATCCCACCACCAAATCCTTGCCTTCCCTCTAAGATTCTACAGTCTGTTCCATGCTTCTATATCTCTAGATCTATTTCATTCATAAGTTTATTTTGTTCATTAGATTCCATACATCAGTGAGATCATGTGATACTTCTCTTTCTCTGATTGACTTATTACAACTAGCATAATATTCTCTAGGTACATACATGCTGTTGCAAAATGGTAAAAGTTCCTTCTTTTTTACAGCTGCATAGTATTCCATTGTGTAAATGTCCCAGAGCTCTTTTATAACTCATTTTCTATGGGCACTTAGGCTGTTTCCAAATCTTAGCTATTGTAAATTGTGCTACTTTGAAAATACGGGTGCATATATTCTTTGTGATTGATGTTATGAGTTTCTTAGGCTATAGTTCTAGGAGTGGGCTCACTGGTTCAAATGGAAGTTCCATATTTAATTTTTTTAGAAAACCCCATACTGTTTTTCATAATGGAAGCACCAGTCTGCATTCCCACTAGCAGAATATTAACTACGGTTCCCTTTTCTCCACATCTAATTAACATTTGCTGTTTGTTGATGGTAGTCAATCTGACAAGTTTGAGGTGATACCTCATTGTCATTTTAATATACATCTGTCTAATGATCAGTGACTTTGAGCATTTCTTTTTTTTTAAATTAAATCTTTATTTTTCAGATTATTACATTTGTTCCTCTTTTTCCCCCCATAACTCCCCTCCTCCCAGTTCCCGCCCCACCCTCCGCCCTCACTCCCCACCCACTGTCCTCATCCATAGCTGCACGATTTTTGTCCAGTCTCTTCCCGCATCTCCCACACCCCTTTCCCCCCCAAGAATAGTCAGTCCATTCCCTTTCTATGTCCCTGATTCTATTATGATCACTAGATTATTTATTCACTTGATTCTTAGATTCACTTATTGATAGATGCATGTTTGTTGTTCATAATTTGTATCTTTACCTTTTTCTTCCTCTTCCTCTTCTTAAAGGATACCTTTCAGCATTTCATATAATACTGGTTTGGTGGTGATGCACTCCTTTAGCTTTTTCTTATCTGTGAAGCTCTTTATCTGGCCTTCAGTTCTGAATGATAGCTTTGCTGGATAAAGTAATCTTGGTTGTAGGCTCTTGGTATTCATCACTTTGAATATTTCTTGCCATTCCCTTCTGGCCTGCAAAGTTTCTGTTGAGAAATCAGCTGACAGTCGTATGGGTATTCCCTTGTAGGTAACTGAGTTTCTTTCTCTTGCTGCTTTTGGGATTCTCTCTTTGTCTTTTGCTCTTGGCATTTTAATTATGATGTGTCTTGGTGTGGTCCTCTTTGGATTCCTTTTGTTTGGGGTTCTCTGCGCTTCCTGGACCTGTAAGTCTATTTCTTTCACCAGGTGGGGGAAGTTTTCTGTCATTATTTCTTCAAATAGGTTTTCAATATCTTGCTCTCTCTCATCCTCTGGCACCCCTCTAATTCTGATGTTGGTACGCTTGAAGCTGTCCCAGAGGCTCCTTACACTATCTTCGTATTTTCGGATTCTTTTTTCATTTTGCTTTTCCGGTTGGGTGTTTTTTGCTTCTTCGCATTTTGAATCTTTGCCTTGATTCTTGCACTCCTCTGGTCTGCTGTTGGGAGTCTGTATAGTATTCGTTATTTCAGTCCGTGTATGCTTAATTTCTAGTTGGTTCTTTATCATAACATTGAGGGTCTCATTAGTTTTCTTGAGGATCTCACTACATTTATCGGCGGCTTCTAGATAGTTCTTAAGAGATCTTAAAAGTGTGGTTCTGAACTCAATATCCTCCATTGACAGTTTTGTCCTGTTTCTTTGTCTCCGCATTTTTTATGCTTTCTTGGTACACCCACTAGTGGTCTTTGTGCGCAGTCTTGTTGTAGTTAAGTCTTGATTGTTGTCGGCAATACTGGGGGTTATTTGACCTCCAGGCTAACTGGCTATGAGAGTCCGCTATGTCTGCAGTGGGAGAGCTTCTGTGCTGGATTTCTAGGGCGGTGCTAATCTAGCGTTTTCCTGAGGCTATCTGGCAAATGGCTCTGTGCAGGGCTTAGGCGGGGCAGGTCCCCGGGGATCTACAGGGTGGGCCGGTGTGAGCAGTTATGGCTGCTCTCAGTTCCGTCCCTAGGGGCTCTGCCTCACTGAGTCCCAGCAACCACTGCAAACCTCGGAGAGAAAGCTGCCTTCGAGTTCCGACCGATGCCAGACAGTCCCGCGTTCCGACCGAAGTCAGACAGTCCTGCTTCTCCCGTTTGAGTCTGGGTGCCTAGAGACTCGCCCGGATCTGGAGCTCAGAGTCTGAAACTCACTCGCGATTGAAAACAACAACCGCACCCTCCGCCGCCAGCCCACTAGCTCGCACTCCGCACCTGAGTATTTCACTTTAGCACTGCGCCTCCTCTGAGTCTGGGTATGATATTCTCTTTCCTCCTAGTTGTAGATTTTCCACTCAGCCAGCCTTCCTGTGGTTCTGGATGATGTCCGTTCCGTCTTTAGTTGTTTTTTGAAGTGGTTGTTCGAGGCAGCAATCTCCGGCATTAACCTATGCCACCATCTTGGTTTCTCCCAAGCATTTCTTTTTCTTATGTCTCTTGTCCTTGTGTATGTCCTCTTAGGAGAAGTATCTATTTAGGTCATTTGCCCAATTTTAAATTGATTGTCTTCCTTTTGTTAAGTTGTATGAGTTCATTATATATTTCACAAATTAACCTCTCATTGCATGTATCATTGGCAAATATGTTCTCCTATACAGTGGGCTCTCTTTTCATTTTTTTGTATGTGTTTTCTTTCTTTCTTTCTTTCTTTCTTTCTTTTTCTTTCTTTCTTCCTTCTTTCTTTCTTTCCTTCCTTCCTTCCTTATTTCCTCCTTTTTTTTCTTCCTTTCTTTTCACATAGAAGAAGCATTTATTTTCAAGACAAAATGGTGGTGGAATAGACAGACTTTTCCTGAGCCTTATCCCAGAGCAAATAGAATGAGCAGGTGAAACAAATAACATCCAACCCAAATTGGCAAATGAGACTCAGCTGGGAGACAGTTTGCAACAAGGAAGGGCAGTGGATCCATGGAGAAAGGATCAGCAGCTGTGTGAGGGCCCGCTCCCCTGTCCAAGGAGCAGCAACCACGCAAGCAGCCCACCTCATCCAAGAAGCAACAGGTGCAGGTGCAGCTACTACTGCTTTAGGAGCAGCAGCCGTGCAAGCATCCTGTCTCCCATCCGAGGAACAGCAGCTGAGCGAGCAGCCCACACACGTACAAGGAGCAGCATCCCTGCAAGCAACCTGATCCTGTCCTAGAAGCAGCAGCCTCACGAGAAGCCATCACTCTCCAAGGAAGATCAGCCACATGAAGAGCCTGCCCCCATACAAGGAGCAGCAGCCTCTTCATCAGCCCACCCATGTCCAAGGAACAGCAGCTGTGCGAGCAGCCTTCCCCACCAGCTAAAAGAGACACCGCTGCTGCAAACAGCACCCACTAGAGGAAATGCTGCCAAATGAGGAGCAGCCGCGTCTGGGACCACAAGAGGAGCAACCACAGCTTGTGGAGCCACTGCCACCCAAGGAGCAGCCCATGAACAACTTGACATCTAGATCAGTTGGTGAGAACAAAAATGGGTAGACAAAGAGACCTCAAAGGAAAGAAAAGGACTCCCCAAAAAAAAGCAGCTAAGTGAAACAGAGGCATGCAATATGTCAGAAAAAGAATTCGAATAAGGGTCAGACAGTGCGTGCATAAACCTGATGGAGGAAAAAATCAACAACTTATGAAAGAATCAAGAAGACATGGATGAAAAAATCTATAACTTATGTAAGAATCAGGAATAAATGAAGAGTGATATAGCTGCAATAAAAAAAAAAAAAACACCATGGAAAGTTTTAACAGTAGACTAGGAGAAGCAGAGGACCGAATTATTGAATTAGAAGACAGGGAAGCAAAACACACTCAAACTGAACTGCAATTGGAGAAAAAAATTAAAAGACAGGAGAGACTAAGGGAGTGATGGGACAGCATGAAATGAAGCAACATACAAATAATAGGGGTGTCAGAACAACAGGAAGAAGAACAAGGGTTAGAAAACCTATTTGAAGAAATAATGTCAGAAAACTTCCCTGAGGTGGGGAAGAAAAAAGTCACACAAGCACAGAGAATCCCATACAAGATGAACCAAAAAAGTCCCACACCAAGACACATCATAATTATGATGGCACATGTTCAGGAAAAAGAGAGAATCTTAAAGGCTACAAGAGCTAGACAGAAAGTTGCATACAAAGCATCTCCCATTAGATTATCAAATGATTTCTTTTTCAAAAAATATATTTTATTGATTTCTTACAGAGAGGAAGAGAGAGGTATAGAGAGTTAGAAACGTCGATGAGAGAGAAACATTGATCAGTTGCCTCCTGCACCCCCCCCCCCACTGAGGATGTGCCCACAGCCAAGGTACATGCCCTTGAACGGAATCGAACTTGGGACCCTTGAGTTCGCAGGCTGATGCTCTATCCACTGAGCCAAACTGGTTAGGGCTAATTATCAAATAATTTTTCTACAGAAACACATCAGGCCAGAAAAAAATGGAAGGAAATTTACAAAGTGTTGCAAAGCAAAAGACTGAATCCAAGAATACTCTATCCAGCAAGACTATCAATCAAAATTGAAGGGGAAATAAGGAGCTTTACAGATAAAAAAAAAAAAAAAAAAGTAAGGGAGTTTATCACCACCAAGCCAGCAATGCAAGAAATGTTAAAGGGACTGGTGTAAAAAGAATTAATAAAAAGCTAAGAAATAAAATAGGCAAAAAAATAAAAATGGTTACAAACAAATACCTTTCAATTATAACTTTAAATGTAAATGGACTAAATGCTCCAATCAAAAGACACCGAGTGGCTGATGGATTAAAAAAAAAAACACAACATAACCCATATATATGCTGTCTACAAGAGACCCACCTCAGAATAAGGGACTCACACAGACTGAAAGTGAAGGGATGGAAAAGTATCTTTCAGGCAAATGGAAATGAATAAAAGCTGAGGTAGCAATACTTACATCTGACAAAATAGACCTCAAAGTGAAGGCCATAACAAGAGATGAGGAAGGCCACTTCATAATACTAAAGAGATCGATACAACAAGAGGATATAACCCTGATAAACATATATGCACCCAATGCAGGAACATCCAAATACATAAAACAAAATCCTGGAAGGTATCAAGGGAGAGATTTATAATAATACAACCATAGTAGGGGACTTTAATACCTCACTGACATCACTGGATAAATCCTCTAGACAAAAAAATCAGCAAAGAAACAGCAATCCTAAATGACTCACTAGATCAGATGGACTTAATTGACATCTTCTGAACATTTCACCCCAAAGCCACAAACATACATTCTTCTCAAGTGCACATGGGGTATTTTCAAAAATAGACCACATATTGGGTCACAAGCAAAATCTCCCCAAATTTAAGAAGATTGAAATCATATCAAGCATTTTCTGAGACCACAATGGCATAATATTAGAAATAAACTTCAATAAAAACAATCCAAAAAATTGAAACACTTGGAAGCACAATAGAATGCTATTAAACAATGATTGGGTCACCAAAGAGATCAAAGAAGAAATTAAAAACATCCTGGAAACTAATGACAATGAAACACAACAATCCAAAATCTATGGGACACAATGAAACCCGTAATGAGAGGGAAGTTTATAGCTCTACAGGCCTACCGAAAAAAAACAACAAGAAAAACTGGTAATAAATCATCTAACTCTACAACTCAAAGAATTAGAAAGAGAGCAACAAGAAAAGCCCAGAGTGAGCAGAAGTAAGGGGATAATAAAGATCAGAGCAGGAATGAATGACATAGAGACAAAAAAAAAAAAAAAGATCAATGAAACAAAGAGCTAGTTCTTTAAAAGGATAAATAAGATTGATGAACCGCTAGCCAGGCTCACCAAGAAGCAAAGAGAGAGGACCCAAATAAACAAAATCAGAAATGATAGACGCAAAATAACAACAGACCCCACAGAAATACAAATGATTGTTAGAAAATACTATGGACAACTCTACTCCAACAAACTAGACAACCTGGAGGAAATGGACATATTCCTAGAAAAATACAACCTTTCAAAACTCAATCAGGAAGA
Organism: Myotis daubentonii; assembly: GCF_963259705.1. NCBI lineage: Eukaryota > Metazoa > Chordata > Mammalia > Chiroptera > Vespertilionidae > Myotis > Myotis daubentonii. The sequence continues at coordinate 73,943,699 of NC_081861.1, read as the reverse complement.
ATCTAAAACTCTCAACAGGCCAATAACTATGGAAGAAATTGAAGCAGTCATCAAAAATCTTCCATCAAACAAAAGCGCAGGACCAGACGGCTTCACTGGGGAGTTTTACCAAACATTCAAGGAAGAACTAAAACCTATCCTCCTCAGACTACTACAAAAAATTCAAGAGGAAGGAACACTTCCAAGCTCATTCTCTGAAGCCAGCATCACCCTAAAACCAAATCCAGGTAAAGACAAGACAATGAAAGAGAATTACAGGCCAATATCCCTCATGAACATAGATGCCAAAATCCTCAACAAAATCTTAGCAAATCGGATCCAGCAGTACATTAGAAAGATCATACACCATGACTAAGTAGGATTTATCCTGGGGATGCAAGTATGGTACAATATCCACAAATCAATAAACGTGATACATCATGTAGACAAATCCTATATAATAAAAGCCTAATATGGAAATTGTATCCTCAATCAGAGTTTCTCTGGGAGTTTGACCACTTGACCAATCGCTATGATGTGTACTGACCACCAGGGGGCAGATGCTCCAACCAATAGGTTACCTTTCTGCGGGCACTGCTGGGCTGGACTGGAAAGTGGGGTGTGAGGTGAAAGCCATCAGGAAGCTCCTATTGTTTGGCCTGAGCCCTGGGTAGAGGCAGGTGGAGGCGGGAGCCAGGAGGGATTGGGTGGCATGGGCGGCTGCTACCTATGACCCAAGATCCATGGACTGTGCAGCCTTCTGCAGCCTGTAGCATTCTCTCTTTTTTTTTTTTTGGTTTTATTTTTTTTTATTGCTTAAAGTATTACATATGTGTCCATTTTTTCCCCCCGCCCTAGACAGTCCCCTAGCCTCCCCTATCCCCCAGTGTCTTATGTCCATTGGTTATGCTTATATGCATGCATACAAGTCCTTTAGTTGATCTCTTACCCCCCTACCTCCTGCCCCCCAACCCTCCCCGGCCTTCCCGCTGCAGTTTGACAATCTGTTTGAGGCAGCTCTGCCTCTGTATCTATTATTGTTCAAAAGTTTATAATGGTCTCTATTATCCATGAATGAGTGAGATCATGTGGTATTTTTCCTTTATTGACTGGCTTATTTCACTTAGCATAATGCTCTACACGATGGAATACTATGCTGCTCTAAAAAGGAAGGAACTCTTACCATTTGCAACGTCATGGATGGAACTGTAGCATTCTTAGTGCACAATTTGTTATCTTCAGAGCTGCTTCTTTTTATTTGTTAAGTTTCACTATCTACTCCAGGAGAGTGGGTAGCACCATTGTGAGTGGGGGAGTAGTGGACAGGCGAGGTGTGCCAGCCCAAGTCCAAGGGGCAGCCTCAGGCTCCCTGGGATGCAGCAGAGAGGGGGGCAGGGCTGATTCAGAGAAACCGAGTCCAAAACTTGAAAGGAAGCAGGAGGCAGTGAGTGGCCAAAGGTGACAGCTGTACAGGGGCCTGGAAAAGCTGCTTGGAGGGGGCAGCCAAGGAGCCTGGTGCCTCTCCCATGGGACAGGCTCCACATCCTTCCCTTCTCCTCCCCATGATTCATCACCCCAGCTCTCCTCCGAGGCTCCACCTGGGCTCGCCCTGCAAAGCTCTGCACAGCCACAAGGCTCACACAGCCCTGCCTGCTCTGCCTCACTGGCACCTCCTCACCTGCCCCGCACAACATGCCTCACCCAACACAGCCCCATACAGCCTGTGGGGAACTCTGCCTCCAGAGGAGAAAGGGGAAGGCTGCAGACAGGAGGTCGCAGGAGGAGGGGGTAGAGCAAGGCCCACCAAGTTAGATGAAGGGGAGGGAGAGAGAGAGACACCACAGGAATGGGGACAGAGATGGGCGGGGAAGGAGGGCCGTGTGGAAGAGTAGCCCTTGGTTGAAGTAGAAATCCTGACGCCATTTTAGATATCCCAGCAGGGTGTGTGTGTGTGTGGGGGGAGGGGGTGGAGAGGAGAAGAAAAAAGAGGGTGTAAGGGGACTGGGTGTATGGAGAGCAGTGATGTTTGATTCATGGCCTATTTATTTTTATTTTTGTTAATATATTTTTATTGATTTTAGAGAGGAAGGCAGAGGGAGAAAAAGATAGAAGCATCAATGATGAGAGAGAATCAATCCGATGCATCCCTCATGCCCCCTACTGGGGATTGAGCCTACAACCCAGGAATGTGCCCATGACTGGACTTGAACCCAGGACCCTTCAGTCCACAGGCTGTCACTCTATCCAGTGAGCCAATCCATCTAGGACGACCCATGGACTATTTAAAACCACTGCAATAGGCTGAGCAGGGGTCTTACCATGATGGTGTTACCTAATAAATGAGGGTGTCTCTCCTTAAGTTGGGGTAATCAGAACTGCAGTGAAGTAAAGACACACCCATGAAGCCTGCAAAGAGTTTCCATGTACTTGATGCAATTTACTTCGTGTGGCAGCTGAAGAGGGTGAGCAGAGCCTTAGAAGAACATGAGGTCTCCAAGACCAGGGGCTAGAAGGAAAGTGCATGCCGAGCATTCCACGCCATGAGTTTCAATCTATAGCTATAAAAGTCTAATATGCCAAGTGTCCGACTGAGTGGTCAACTGACCAGTCACTATGGTGTGCACTGACCACCAGGGGGCAGAAGCTCTGACTGGTAGGTTAGCTTGTTGCTGGGGTTGGCCAATCAGGATTGGGCAAGATGGGGACAGACATGCCCTGGAGCACTCCTGTGGTTCCTCCCACAGTCCCTCCTTAGCCACCGGCCCTGATCAGCCCCGATCAGGAATGGGAAAGATGGCCCTGATTGGCCCCAATCCTTGGCCTGGTGGAGGGACCCAACCTGTGCATGAATTACATGCACGGGCCTCTAGTTGATAGATAAAAATCACATAGTTGTATCAATCAATGCAGAAAAAGCATTTAACACAATCCAACACCCTTTCTTGATAAAAAAAAAACACTCAGCAAGGTGGGAATAGAAGGATCATACCTCAATATAATAAAAGCCATAAATGACAAACCCACAGCCAACATTGTACTCAATGGGCAAAAACTAAAACCATTTCCCTTAAGAATAGGAACAAGACAGTGATGCCCACTCTCACCACTCCTGTTTGACATAGTACTGGAAGTACTAACAATTGTGATCAGACAAGAAGAAATAAAAGGCATCCAAATTGGAAAAGAAGAAGTGAAACTGTCTTGAATCGCAGATGACATGATACTGTACATAGAAAACCCTAAATACTCCATCAAAAAACTATTAGACTTAATAAATGAATTTGGCAATGTAGCAGGATACAAAATTAATGCCAAGAAATCTATGGCATTTCTATACGCCAATAGTGAACTTACAGAAAGAGAGACAAAAAAAGCAATCCCACTTACCATCGCACCAGAAAAATTAAGATACCTTGGAATAAACTTAACTAAGGTGGTAAAAGACCTATAAATGGAAAACTACAAGACATTGAAAAAAGAGATAGAGGAAGACATAAACATATGGATGAACATACTGTGTTCATGGATTGGTAGAATCAACATCATCAAGATGTCCATACTACCCAAAACAATCTATAGTTTCAATTCACTCCCCATTAAAATACCAATGGCATATTTCACAGACCTAGAACGAACTTTCCAAAAATTCAGCTGGAATAAAAAAAAGACCCCGATTATCTGCAGCAATCCTGAGAAAGAACAACAAAGTAGGTGAGATCTCAATACCAGATATCAAGCTGTATTATAAAGCCATTGTTCTCCTAACAGCCTGGTACTGGCACAAGAACAGACATATAGATCAATGGAATAGAATAGAGAACCCAGAAATCAACCCAAACCGCTATGCTCAATTAATATTCGACAAAGGAGGCATGAACATACAATGGAGTCAAGACAGCCTCTTCAATAAATGGTGCTGGGAAAATTGAACAGATACATGCAAAAAAAAAAAATGAAACTAGACCACCAACTTACACCATACACAAAAATAAACTCAAAATGGATAAAGGACTTAAACATAAGATGGGAAACCATAAAAATACTAGAGGAATCCACAGGCAGCAAAATCTCAGACATATGCTGAAGTAATTTCTTCACTGATACTGCTCCTTGGGCAATGGAAACTAAAGAGAAAATAAACAAATGAGACTATATAAAAATAAAAAGCTTTTGCACAGCAAAGGAAACCATCAACAAAACAACAAGAAAACTCACTGCATGGGAGAACATATTTGCCAATGTTATCTCTGATAAGGGTTTAATTTCCAACATTTACCGGGAACTCATACAACTTAACAAAAGGAAGATGAACAATACAATCAAAAAATGGGCAACAAGACCTAAATAGATACTTTTTGAAAGAAGACAGAAGAAAGGCCTAGAGACATATGAAAACATGCTCAAAATAACTAATCACCTGAGAGATGCAAATCAACACGACAATGTGGTGCCATCTCACACCTGTCAGAATGGCTATCATCAACAAATCAACAAATGACAAGTGCTAGAGAGGATGTGGAGAAAAAGGAACCATCGTGCACTGCTGGTAGGAATTCAGACTCTTGCAGCCACTGTGGAGAACAGTATGGAGTTTCCTTAAAAAACTAAAAATTGAACTCCCATTTGACCCAGTGATCCCACTTCTAGGAATATATCCCAAGAAACTAGAAACACAAATTACAAAGAATATATGCACCCCTATGTTCATAGCAGTACAATTCACCATAGCTAAGATTTGGAAACAGCCTAATTGCCCATCAATAGATGAGTGGATTAAAAAACTTTGGTACATCTATACAATGGAATACTACGCTGCAGTATAAAAGGAGTACTTACCATTTGCAGCAGCATGGATCGAAATGGAGAGAATTATGCTAAGTGAAATGGGCCAGTCAGAGAAAGATAAATATCACATGATCTCACTCATTTATAGAATATCATGAATTACATAAACCGATGAACAAGAACAGATCCAGAGACAGAGAAACATCGATCAGACTGTCAAACGTCAGAGGGAAGGTAGGGGAAGGTGGAATAAGGCGGAGAGATCAACCAAAGGACTTATTTGCCTGCATATAGGCCTAACCAATGGACACAGACAACAGGGTGGTGAGGGTATGAGTGAGGGTGTTGGGGGTGGGGGGTAATGTGGGGATAAGGGCACATATGTAATAACTTAATCAATAAAGAAATTTTTAAAAAAAGAGAATGAATCTTTTGATATAAGTCTATACAAGTAATTTAAAATGATTTTTCTTTTGTATTGAATTTATTGAGGTGTCACTGATTAACAAAATTATACAGATTTTAGGTGCACAATTCCACAACTCATTATCTGTACACTGTACTTTGTGCTCACCACCCCAAGTCAAGTCTCCATCCATCACCATTTATCCCCCCTATACTTTCCTCCACCTCCCTCCACTCCCCCCCCCCCCACCATTCCTTGATCACCACACTGTTGTCTGTGTCCAGGAGTTTTTTCTCTCTTTTTTTTCTTTTTTGCTCAGTTCCTCCACCCACCCCCGACCCAACCCCCCTAACCCCCTCCAAACAGCTATCAGCCTGCTCTCTATGAGTGTCTCCATTTTGCTTGTTAGTTCATTTTGTCCATTAGATTCCATAAATGACTGAAATCATGTGCTACTTGTCTTCCTCTGACTGGCTTATTTCAATATAAAACACTTTATTTTAAAATATTTTTGCATTAAAATAAATATTATTTATAAGCATAAATATATAATGCTGTAGAATGTAAAATTTATATGAACTTTTTTGGTTTGTATTACTTTTTAAAAATTTCTTCATTCATACATAAAATTTTACATAAATATATAAATGCAATAATATAGAGCTATTTGGTTTTTTTTTCTTAGAACCCTTTTACCTTTATAATCACACAATTTAGTGTCTGCCTTTCCAACTTTGTCTCTGAGATTATACTGCTCCTTTAAGCATTGTAGATTAATGGTGAACAATAAAGTTCCTGTGCTATTTGAGTTTACATTCTCGAATTGCATATACTTATACATATAAACATATACTATATACAGGGTGTCCAAAAATATACACAAACTTTAACAGTTGATAGCTCAATTTTGAAAATGAAATGTACTTTAATAAACACTGCCTTTATGATTAAAAAAAGAAGCATTTATTTTGATGTAGTGTCATTTGTTTATTTTCACTTTAGTTTCCTTTGCCCTAGGAAATATATTGGGAAACATATAGCTAAGAGAGATTTATGCAAGTTTACTGCCTATTGTTTCTTCTAAGACATTTAAGCCTTTTATCCATTTTGAGTTTTTTTCTTGTGTATGGTGTAAGTTGGTGGCCTAGTTTCTTTCTTTTTTTTTTTTTTTTGCACGTACCTGCCCAATTTTCCCAACAACATTTATTGAAGACACTGCCTTTACTCCATTGTATTCTCTTCTTTCATTTGTAAAATATTATTTGAGGGCAAGGTTGGGGTCAATTTCTGAGTTCTCTGTTCTATTCCATGTTTCTATATACCTGTTATTTTTCCAGTATCGGGTTGTTGTTGTTTTTTTTTAATTCTTTATTGTTGAAAGTATTATATATGTCCCCATTTTCCCCCATGACCACTCCCAGACTGCCCCCACCCACCAACACAGTCCTTCACCTCCCTATTGACTGTGTCCTTTGGTTATACTTACATGCATGCATGAAAGACCTTTGGTTGATCTCTTGCCCAAGCCCCTCCCAACCTCTCCTTACTTCCCTCTGAGGTTTGATGGTCTGTTCAATGCTTCTATATCTCAGGACCTATTTTTGTTAATCAGTTTATATTGTTCAATATATACCACAAATGAGTGAGTATACCGAGCTCACTGGGGCTATGGCCTCCTCTCTGCGTCCCGCAAGGAGTGGGAGACTTGAACCGGTTTGTGCAAACTAGGAGGCGCTTTCGGGATTAAAGAAATAATGAAAGACAGACATAAAATAGATTAAAAGCTTGGGCTGGGTGTGGTGCCTGCCCTCTGGAGGGATGGAGCATGCAGAGAGACCCAGCTCTGAAAGCTGATTTATTATATACTCGAATTACAGGAAGCTACATCACATCTGGGTAGGCCTTTGACATCATGAGATCCATCCCCTTAACACTGGGCAGGAGAGTCAGACTGGGTGGCGTCCAGTCTTTGAATGGTCCCACCCTCAGGGTGGGATTTTTGTCCTCACACTGAATCCAGCTGATGAAAGTTAAGCCAACTGTATTCTAAGGACACTTAACAAGTGAGATCATGTGAAACTAATCTTTCACAGACAGGCTTATTTCTCTTAGTATAATGCTCTGCAGGTCCCTCCAATGCTGCTGCAAATGGTAAGCACTCTTTCTTTTTACATCAGTGTAGTAGTCCATTATGTAGATTGCCGCAGTGTTTTAATCCACTCATCTGCTGATGGGCACTTGGGCTGTTTGCAGATCTTAGCTATTGTAAATTGTGCTGCTATGAACATAGGGGTGCATATATTCTTTCTGATTGGTGTTTCTGATTTCTTAGGATATATTCCTAGAAGTGGGATCACTGGGTCAAATGGGAGTTCCATTTTTAATTTTTGAGGAAACTCCATACTATTTTCCACAGTGGCTGCACCAGTCTGCATTCCCACCAGCAATGTACCTGAGTTCACTTTTCTCCACATCCTCACCAGCACTTGTCCTTTGTTGATTTGTTGATGACAGAAATTCTGACAGGGGTGTGGTGGTACCATACTGTCATTTTGATTTGAATCTCTCAGATGATTAGTGACTTTGAGCATTTTTTTTTTTTCATATACTAGTACCTCTTGGCCTTCTCTATGTCCACTTTCAAAATGCGTCTATTTAGGTCCTTTGCTCATTTTTAAAATTTTCTTTATTGATTAAGGTAGTATATATGCGTCCTTATCATCCTTTGTCCTCCCACCCCCCACTCATGCCCTCAACCCCCTGGTGTCTGCATCCATTGTTTATGTTTATATGCATGCATACAAGTCCTTTGGTTGACCTCTCCCCCTCATCCCCACCCACTCCTACCTTCCCTCTGAGGTTTGACAGTCTTATCGATGCTTCTCTGTCTCTGGAACTGTTTTGTTCATTTTTTTGATTGGATTGTTTATCTTCCTTTTGTTAAGTCGTATGAGTTCCCTATAACTTTTGGAGATTAAACCTTTATCAGATGTAACATTGGCAAATATGTTCTCCCATGCAGTGGGCTCACTAATGTTTTGTTGATTGTTTCTTCTGTGGTACAGAAGTTTTTTATTTTGATGTAGTCTCATTTGTGTATTTTCTTCTTAGTTTCCATTGTCCTAGGAGCTGTATTAGTGAATATATTGCTACAAGATATGTCTGATATTTTGCTACCCATGGATTCTTCTCAGAATTTTATGGTTTTCCATCTTACATTTAATTCTTTTATCCATTTGGAGATTATAGTTGTGTGTGGTGTAAGTTGGTGGCCTAGTTTTATTTTTTGCATGTACCTGTCCAATTTTCCCAACCATTTGTTTAAGAGACTATCTTGACTCCATTGTATGCGCTTGCCTCCTTTGTCAAATATTAATTGAGCATAATGTCTTGGGTCAATTTCTGGGTTCTCTGTTCTGTTCCATTGGTCTATGTCTGTTCTTGTGCCAGGTCAGGCTGTTTTGAGAACAGTGGCTTTGTAATATGACTTGATATCTGATTTTTTGAGCCCTCCAACTTTCTTCTTCTCTCTCAGGATTGTTGTGTCTATTCAGGTGCTTTTTTTGATTTCATATAGTTTTTGGAATGGTTGTTCTATGCCTGTGAAATATGCTGTTGGTATTTTAATGGGGATTGCATTGAATCTATTGATTGCTTTGGGTAGTATGGACATTTTAATGATGTTTATTCTACCAATCTATGAACACAGTGTATTCTTCCACTTGTTTATATCTTCCGCTATCTCTTTTTTCAACACCCTGTTGTTTTCTAAGTACATGTCTTTTACCTCCTTAGTTAAGTTTATTCCTAGGAATCTTAATTTTTTTGTTGCAATGGTAAATGGGATTTTTTTAAATGAGTTTATTATTTTTGTATAAAAATGCAATAGATTTCTGTGTGTTCATTTTGTTTTCTGCTATATTGCTGGATTCATTTTTTGAATCTAGGTGTTTTTTTTGTTTGTTTGTTTGTTTGTTTTTTGAGTCTTTAGGGTTTCCTATATACAATATCATATCATCTACAAATAATGACAGTTTTACTTCTTTTCTTATTTGGATGCCTTTTATTTCTTCTTCTTGTTTAATTGCTATGGTTAGCTTGTCCAATACTATAGCAAACAGGAGTGGTGAGAGTGGGCATTCTTGTCTTGCTCCTGTTCTTAGGGGAAATGGTTTTAATATTGGCCCATTGGGTATGACATTAGCTGTAGGTTTGTCATATAAGGTTTTTATTATGTTGAGGTATGATCCCTCTATTCTCACTTTGCTGAGAGTTTTTATCAAAAGTAGGTGTTGGAGTTTGTCCAATGCTTTTTCTGTCTTAAATGATATGACCATGTGATTTTTGTCTTCCAATTTGTTTATGTGATTTATCATGTTTATTAATTTGTGGATATTGTACCTGCCTTGCATCCCCAGAATAAACTCTATTGTGTCATGCTGTATAATCTTTTTAATGTATTGCTGGATGTGATTTGCTAATTTTTTTGAGGAAAGTAGCATCTATGTTCATGAGGGATATTGGTCTGTGTTTCTCTTTCTTTCTAGGGTCTTTATCTGTGTTTGGAATTAGGCTCATGATAGCCTCAGAAAAAGAGCTTGGATGTGTTCCTTCCTCTTGGATTTTTTATAATAGTTTGAAGTGTGTAGATAGTTCTTCTTTGAATGTTTGGTAAAATTCCCCTTTGAAGCTGTATTGACCAGGGCCTTTGCTGTCAGTTTTCTTTCTTTTTTTTCTGTTTTAATTTCATCTCTAGTTATTGGCTCTTTTAGGTTTTCTGATTTTTTTATTGAGTTTTGGAAGATAATATTTCTCTAGGACTATGGATATTTTATCCAAGTTGTCCAGATTGTTGGAATATATTTGTTCATAGTATTTTTTTATGATCCTTTGTATTTCTGTGGGGTTGGTTATTACTTCACCTTTTTCATTTTTGATTTTGTGTGTGTGTGTGTGTTATCTTTGTTTTTTTGATGAGTCTGGCTAAAGGGTCATCAATCTTGTTTGTCTTTTCAAAGAACCAGCTCTTGCCCTCACTGGTTTGGCTCAGTGGATAGAGCGTCAGTCTGAAGACTGAAGGGTCCCAGGTTCGATTCTGGTCAAGGGCATGTACCTTGGTTGTGGGCACATCCCCAGCAGGGAGTGTGCAGGAGGTGGCTGATCAATGTTTCTCTCTCATCGATGTTTCTAACTCTCTATCTCTCTCCCTTCCTCTCTGTAAAAAATCAATAAAATATATTTTTTTAAAAAAAGAACCAGCTCTTATTTTTATTGATCTTTTTACTGGTTGTTTTTTGTGTGTGAGAGAGTTTTTGTTGTTTTGTTTTGTTGTTTTTTTTGTTTTGTTTTGTTTTGTTTCATCTCTATGTCATTTATTTCCACTCTGACCTTTGTTATTTCCTTCCTGCTACTTACTCTGGGTTTTTCTTGTTTTTCTCTTTCTAGTTCTTTGAGTTGTAGGGTTAGATATTTTATTAACATTTTTTCTTGTTTTTTGAGGTAGGCTTATAATGCTATGAACTACCCTCTCAGGACTGCTTTCACTGTGTTGTTGTGTGTCCATTTTTATTTGTTTCAGGAAGTTCTTTTATTTCTTCTTTCATCTGATTCTCAACCCATTCTTTGTTTAATAACATGATATTTAGCCTCCATGTGTCTGGATGTGTTTGAATATTTTATTTGTAGTTGGCTTCTAATTTCATGCCACTGTTATTCGAGAAGATTCTTGATATGATTTCAATCTTCTTAACTTTGTAGCAACTTGTTTTGTGTCTAAACATGTGGTCTTTCCTTGAGAATATCCAATGTGCACTTGAGAAGAATGTATATTCTGTAGCTTTGGAGTGAAATGTTCTGTAAATGGGCATTAATTCCATCTGATCTAGTGCATCATTTACAACCACTCTTTCCTTGTTGACTTTTTGTTTAGAATATCTATCCAGTGATGTCAGTGGGGTGTTAAAGTCCCTACTATGGTTCTATTGTTGTCCATACTTCCCTTATAATCCTCCAGAAGCTTTTTTATATGTTTGGATGCTCCTGTACCAGTTATATTGTATTCATCCCTTTATTATTATGAAGGGTTCTTTATCATCTCTTCTTATGGCCTTCACTTTGAAGTCTATTTTGTCAGATATGAATATTGCTACACTATTTTTTTTTATTTCAATGTGCCTGTATAATTTTTTCCCATCACTTTGCTCTCATTCTGTGTGAGTCTTTTTTTTTTAGTGGGTGTCCTGTATACAGCATAGCCATGGGTCATGTATTCTTCTCCATTTTCCCACCCTATACCTTGTTATTGGTGCATTTAAGCTCTTTACATTTAAAGTTATTATTGACTAGAGGCCCGATGGATGAAATTCGTGCCAGGGGCTCAGCCCTCATAGCCCCGACTGCCTTGGACCTCACAGCCTGGCTGCCTTGCGGCCCTGGCTGCTTCACAAACCCAGAACCCATGGTCCTGCCCACTGGTCATTCCAGAAGGTTTTTCTGCTGTCCAGTCTAATTAGCATATTGGCTCTTTATTATATAAGATAGTTACTTATTTGCTGCCATTTTTATTCTGTATGCCTGTATTCCTCCCTCTATTACTAGTTCTTCTTTTTATAACAGTCCATTTAGCATTTCTTGCAGTGCTGGTTTGGTGGTAACCAGCTGCTTTAGGCTTCTTTTGTCTGCAAAGCTCTTATTTCATCTTTTATTTTTAATGATAGCCTTGCTGGATAGAGTAGTCTTGGGTTCAGTGCCTGATTTTATTACTTTGCATATTTCATACCATTCCATTCTGGCCTGAAGTGTCTATATTGAGAAGTCAGCTGACAGTATAATGGGAGTTCCCTTGTATGTAACTTTCTGTCTCTTTCTTGTAGCCTTTAAGATTGTTTCTTTGGCCCTCACTTCCCTGGCTCAGTGGATAGAGCATCGGTCTGCAGACTGAAGGGTCCTGGATCTGATTCTGGTCAAGGGCACATGCCAGGGTTTGGGGCTCGATCCCCAGTAGGGGGCGCGCAAGAGGCAGCCAATCAATAATTCTCTCTCATCACTGATGTTCCTATCTCTCTCTTCCTCTCCCTTCCTCTCTGAAATCAATTAAAAATATATATTAAAGATATTATTTTTCTGTCTTTAATATTTCTAATCTTATTTATTATGTGGCTAGGTGTGGGTCTTTTGGGGTTCATTTTTATTCAGACTCTCTGTCTCCTGAACTTGAGTGACTTTTTTCATAAGTAGTTTAGGGAAATTTTCTGCCATTATTTCTTCAAACATGTTCTCTATTCCCTGCTTCAATTCTTCTTCCTATGGCACCCCTATAATGTGAATGTTGTTACATTTCATATTGTCCCTAAACTTCCTTAGGTTCTACTCCATCATTTTAATATTTTTTTTCCAATTGCTGCTCTGAATGGGTGCTTTTTTCTACCTTGTCTTCTAATTCATTGATTCTGTCCTCAGCTTCTTCTAGCCTATTGTTTAATCCTTCAAGGTTTGTTTTTTAATTTTTGCTATGTCATTCTTCATTTCCTTTTGATTCTTATTCATGTTGGTGTAGTTATCCTTCAGTTCCTTATAATTCTCATTAAGGTGCTTGAAGTTTGCACTAAGTTGTTTGAGTATTCTTATAACCTTTACTTTGAATTCTTTATCTGACAAATGGTTTGTCCCCATTTCATTTAGTTCCTTTTCTGGTGGTTCTTCCTTTTCTTTCATTTTTGGATTGTTTGTTTGTTTCCCCATTTTTTTCTATCCCTTTGTTTTTGTTTCTATGTATTAGTTCAAATTACTATGCCTTCCAGACTTTGTGGGGTGGTTGACTGTAGTAGGTGTTTTGTGAGACCCAGTGGTGCAGTCTCTTAGGCCTCCTGAGCTAGGTGCTCTAGGAAAGCCTACACTTAAGTTATTTGGATTTTCCTGTTGTAGTTGGGTCTTGAATGTTATTGTCCCATTCATGGATGGAGTCTCCTCTCAGACTTGCTGACCATGTGTATCACCCTTGATCACATCATGTGAGCTCTTATTGTATGTGCTGACAGAGAAGAACAAAATACAACACAACAAAACTGAAAACAAAATAAATAAAACAAAAACATACACAAGACCTCTACAGCAACAACAGAAGCAGTCACTAAAGGAGAGAGAATTAGGAACGAGTAAACAGAGCAAGAATGATGGAAGAAAAGAAAGAAAAAATATGAGAAAAATGACAAAACAAACAGAACACACAAACAAACAATAAAAAAAGGCAGAGGAGAAACAAGAATATGTAGATGGAGAGATGAAATGAAGAAAATAAAAATAAAGAATTAAGGGAATAAGGGAAGGACAATGGTTTAAATAAAATGTAGAAGATTTAAAAAGAAAAGAATTGAAAAGGAAAATAGAGGAGAAAGCAGATAGATCCAAAATAAGAAAAGGAAATAATGATGAGACAACAGGATAAAAAGAAAACAGAGAAAAGGAAAAAAAAAGATTGATCAGGAAAATGGAAGAGGAAAATTAGATACATGAATGAAACAATAGACTTGAATAGTAACAAATCAATAAAGCAAATAGATAAAAAAAAAATAAGGAAAATAGGAAAGATAAAAATAAAAAAAGTAGGAATAGAAGAGAAAAAGGAGAAGAAAAAAAAGTGAAATAGCATTCATTTCAGCAGAGTTTAGTGCCCCAGAGGAGCTCCCTTTTTATCCTACCTTTCTGATGACTGTGGCTGACAGCTCTATCACTAATTCTTGGCTTCCTGTGAGGTACTTAGGTGCTAACCACTGTCAGGAACTATCCTCCTTTGGCTTTCATCAACCGGTTTGAAGCTCCATGCAATCCACAGTTTGTGTCTGTCCCCACAGGACTTGGTTGCAAGTGGGGGAAGGAGGGCAATCTGCCCTCCAAAGCAGGTTTGTTAGCAGAAGGTGCCCAGGGCTCAGTCAGCAAATTTCCGCTGATTCTCTGGACTCCACTTCTTCCCCCTTTTGCCTGATATCCATCTTAATAACTGAAAAGTCTGTTTCTGAAAGAGCTTTAGGCGGGGGAGGAGCTGTTCAGATTTCAGGGAATAATGATGATGTAGTTCCCTGTTCCAGAGCTACTCTTTCATGAGTGGCCCAAAATATTACTCTGCCCTTAGCTGGGCAGAGATCCTTGTATGCAGTCCAGTGGGGTCGGCTGGAAGCCTGAAGTTTCTATCAGTTCTCCTGTTCAGGGGAATGTACCAGTCACATTCCCAGGATAGTGGGTTGTATGGCCTCTTCCTCAATCCAGTCACCAATGCTCCCTGAGACTGTTGAAACCCTTAAGGTTAGCCTCTGCTTTGTTTCCTCTGAAAAAGTCAAAATGCAGTATGTGGCAGGCAGGCTTCCTGAAGGTGGGGATGGCTGTATCACTGAGGGTGTTGTTTTTTTTTCTTTTCTTTTCCTGCTCTGTGGGTACTGGGAGTGGCTAGCTCCTCTCAGGAAAAATGGCTGTTTCAGTTTGAGGACCTATGATCAAATGCTCCTGGCTGCTCTTCCACCAAGTCTTCCCACAATGCTTCCCACCCCAGCCTCAATCCAGGCACCTTGAATCCATGTCTCCCTCCCTGCACCAAAGCCTTGGGTGAATAGTTACAAATGAAAACTCCTGGGCTCTGGGTTTAGAGAAGAGAAAAAGTAAAGAAAAAAGAAAAGAAACCACCACTTGCTTTTTCTCCAAACAACTCTGGTCTGTGGGCTCCAGGATCCGCTATAGCCAGCAGCCTTGCCACCTTTCATGGTTGGATGTTCCATGGGCCAGTTGTCTCAGTGCTTGGGGCTGTGGAGCCCAGCCTGGGTTCCAGGCCTCTGTCTTCTGAGGGAACAGACTCTCCCATAGTGGGGAGTTTCGTCTTCCCTCTTGTTCACTTCAGCCTGCTGCCCCTGGGAGCTGGGTCAGTTCCTCTCAAGCCCTTACCCTTTCTACTGGTCTCCAGGATTTCCTGTCCTTCCTTAATGTAAGTCTCTTCCTCAGCTGGACCTCAGTTGGTAATTCCAGGTGAATGTTCTCCAGTTCATTTGCATTTTCAGTCTGGCCCTGGGATAAGGTTTACGACAGGTCTGCCTATTCAGCCGCCATTTTCTTCCAATCAGGGAACTGTTTTTGAAGGTGCAAAGTTTTGCATCTGATGCTGTAGGATATGGTTACTTAGACTGAAGCTAGGGATTATGGAATGCTTGGGTGAGTAATAGTGCAGCACAAACCTGGTTCTCCCGTCAACTACAAATACATACCTCTAATTATATACTCTTAAAAGGTAAATAGGCATCCCAAAATGAACACCCTAATTTGAACTCCTGATATTTCAACCCAAACCAAGTCCTCTGACAATTTTCCCCATTTCAGTGAATGAAAATTCTTTTCTGCCAATTGCTCAACCTCCTAATTATGGTATTACCCTTGGCCTTTGTCTTTTTTGTGAACGTCAAACTCATTAGAAATTACTTTTTGCTCTGTTCCTGAATTTGGGCATTCCTATAATCATGGATAATAAGAACTGATGTGCATGCTGATGACCCTGAGCCTTACAAAGCGTATGGTAGGAAAATAGAATCAGAGAACCTATAAAATATTTACAAAAGTGGACTCTACTTTAATATTTTTTTTCTTTTCAGTTTTAACACAAATAAAATAACAACAAGTTTCTTAGGATAATTATTTCTCCAAATATTCTGTTTAATTGAAATTTCACTGTATCAGAAACTGTAGAAGAAAAGATTGGAAGGACACTCCAGGAATAATCTAGTTTATTACCTGGCCTAAAGAATCATTTTCCTAAATTATTTCAGCCAGTAGGCTGAACATGATTCCTAAAGATACTGTGTTGTGTGTTTCCTTCCCACGTCCCACGTGGGTCAGGATTCAGGAACTGGAAGCAGAGCCTCACCCAAATGAATATGAAAAGACAAGAGATAATTTGGAAATATTGGGGGACCAGGCGAGTAAGTCCAACTCAAGGGGAAGGACTTCCTCCGTGCTCAGGCCTCACCAAGCTTTTATTGATTCTGGGATGCACCCATAGCATAGCCCTTAGGCAGGTGACCACCTAGTAACAAGCAGACTAGCCCATCAGCAAGGATTTACATAATAAATGGGGGAGTAGTTTCAGCCACCACTGTCTGGACAAACAGAGGTGGCGCCTAGCTCCGACCTTTGCTAGAACTTCAAAGGCACCCAGCCTTCGGGGGGGGGGTTCTCTGTCTATGTTTATCAGATAGTGAAGGCAATAAACAGTTTCCCACAGTACTGCACTTAAAATAGCTCATAAGATAGATGGTCACAACCTGTTTTAGTAATTCACTCAAACCATTGCCATATTTTGGTGTTCAGACCTGATGGTACTTTCCTTGTCTAGGTTTTCTGTACACCTCAATCTCTGACACAGATGTAAGGTTATGCTATCTTTAAGTGTCCATTGTTTCAAATTCCATATTAGCTTTGTCTTAGGCAAGTAAAAATACAAATTTGAGTCCTCTTGGTCATGCTCATTTTTCCTTTGAATGAGTCAGTAGAAATTGTGGAATTTAAATCTGGACTTTTCAAAGTGAATTGATGGTGAGTTTATTGGTTTTTCCTCTTCCCTTTTCACTTCTTCCACAGAAAAGTATTTGACGTTATTTCTAAGGGAGAAATTCTCAAAATAGGGCAATTAATTTCACTTATTACAAATGACTGCCATTGATTAGAATGTTAATTAAAAGGACCAGTGAGTCTTTTACTTTCTATTTGAGAACTGTATCTGATTGGAGGTAACACACTTGCTAGAGTACTTTCATTCACACAAACAGGCAAGTGAACTTACCTTATAATTGTCATAGAGTTTCCAGAAATGTACATTGATTCTGACATTTAAAATAAATTTTTGTACTTTCATAGAAATCCTAGCTTTTTAGAAAAGCACAAAGTATTTTAAATGAAATCTTGATAAATATAGCCAGAACTCTGAGACAGCCTGTGGAATGAGTATGTATTTTACTACTAATACTGTCACAGATTTTCTGTTGTTTTAAAACAACTTAGCAAAGTTGTTTTAATATAATAAAATGTTTCTAATTTTTCCCTACTTAAATGAGGCTGAAAAACCTCAAGCTTAGGGCAAAGAGTTTGCTGTGTCTAATCTAACCCTAGATATTGGTTACTACTGGCAAGACTTTTCCCATTGCCTGTCTAGTGCCTTTGATCCTTCATGTTCCTTTGTGGCCCAGTTTTGATGTGTGCGTGTTTTTTATTTTTTTATTTTTCTGTGATCCGGAGATATGGAACATGTGAATGTTCTATTTTTGAAAGGGGAAAAAAAACCAATGCAAACATTTCTGACGGTTTTAGCAGACCACACATGCTAAGAGAAATTTTAAAATTGACATCAGTGTTATGTGAATTGAGGCACTGAGATGAGTGAATTCTATTTGTACAGTGATGTTTTCCACTTCTTCTCCTGCACACTGAAAACTAAAGAATGAATGCTTGCTTTCCAATGTCATTTCAAAAATATTTATTGAAGCAATTATAGGTACATGGCACTATGGATGATAAAAAAAATTAGCAGAATAAGCTCTTTTTTTGAAAGCTTGGAATTAGACCTATATCAAAATGGTTATGATACCAATAGTATAAAGGTATTGTCAAAGCATTGTACATGCATAAGAACCCTGCGAGTAATAGCTGTTATTACTTCCAGTTTGAAAAAGAAAAAGCTGAAGATCAGAAATATTAGTGGCTTTTTTTAAAGGTTCAGAGGCTGGTGAGTATTGAGCTGACATTTGAACCTCGATCTGTCTGGCTCCAAATATCTCACACTTTATAATTATGCCATACTTCTTCCCCAAAATGTTGTAGGGGAAAGGAAAACACATCTTCCTGATTGATAGATAAAGGCTTCAAAGTAGAAGTTACATTTTACTCAAGGTGTATTCATGTGACAGACACATTGTGCTAGGCATTTTGCCATACTTCTTTTCATACCTTATCTAATTTATTCTTAATATTTTCTCTTTTTTAATATATATTTTATTGATTTTTTACAGAGAGGAAGGGAGAGGGACAGAGAGTTAGAAACATCGATGAGAGGAAAACGTTGATCAACTGCCTCCTGCACACCCCCTACTGGGGATGTGCTCACAACCAAGGCACATGCCCTTGACTGGAATTAAACCTGGGACCCTTCAGTCCACAGGCCGACGCTCTATCCACTGAGCCAAACCAGTTAGGGCTCTAATTTATTCTTTACAATAATTCTGTGAGTAACTTTTATTAACTCAACCTTTTAGAGATGAAGAAACTACTGAAGCTAAAGCAGGGAAAATGACTAGTTCAATGTCCAATGGCTAGATGAAAGCAGAGGTAATCTTTAAACTATGGCTTCCTGACTTGAAACCTTACGTGTTTTTCACTTACCTCAACTATTCCCAGAATTGTACTTTACATATTGGTCACTTAGATATTATTGAATGAGTAAAAGTATTTAGAATCTTGACAGGTAGAAGTATATTAAAAAATTGTTCTAGGTAAAGCAAAAGAATGATCAAAAGTATTGAAGTGGAGTTTTGTGATGTATTTTGGGAGCAATGAATAGTTCAATTTGGTTTAAGCTTACAAGTGACATAGAGAGTAATGACAATGTACGGTTGAAAAGAAATCTAGTTAAAGAATGATGTGTATAGTAAGGTATTTTTACTCTATTCAGTTGATTCCTTAATAAATAAAATGCAAAGACACTGAAGAATATTAAATGGGTGATGACATGATTAATTGCTTTAATGAAGTGCAGTACAGTGGATGTGCTGAGTAAAGAGAGATAGAAGAAAGATAATAGTGCATGAGTTGAGGAAAGAGGGACTTGAAGGCCTAAACAGAGATGGAGGCATTAGATCTGCCATAGTTGCAAAAGACACTTTAAATGGTAAATCTACAGAAATATCTGATTGTTGAAAGGTATGAGAGATCAAAGAAGGTTGTGCAATTTCATTTCTGGGAAAGAAGAGAAACTGTAGTGCTACTAACAATACTAGAAAATTCTGTGGGGAAGAATCCCAACATAGCAGCCATCAGGACAGCACTGAGGGAGAGAGTGTAAGTGAGAAAAGAAGTAAGGGGGGAGTGTTTTGGAGTGTGTGATGTGTGTGTGAGTGAGTTAGGGACAGTTATATCTCACAGGAGTCTTAGAGATTGGAGGATTTTTCTTCCTGGAAGGGGAGACCCTGCTACCAGAGTGGGCACTCACAGGCTGGGAGTGACTTTGGCAAGGAGCTCACACAATTTTGAAAGGGGAAGCAGTTGAGGCCAGGAGTGCAGTCACACCAAGAACCAGATGGCCATTGGACACCACCCAGCACCCACACAGTGAGCTGCTCACCTTCCGCTCCTACAGAGAGTGGCACCTTACCTTGTTGCTGACTCCTAGTAGTTACCACAGGCCAGAACGAACTCCCACATTGCGACCCCCCTGACCACTGCCAGTTCCCATGCGTCAGGACCCTGTGCACCCAGACCTCAAGCTTCAAGTCACCATGCTTCAGGACCACTTGCACCCAGACCCAGAGCTTCAGGTAACTTGCATGCCCAGACCTAGTGCACCTGGATGCTGGGTCAGCATCCCACATGACGCACTCATGCACCAGCAGCCCACGTGCCAGGACACAGCTTTCCAGGACACCACCTACCTGGACCCTGTGCTCCCAGTCCCCATGCTGGAGTCACACTCCAGAAGTGTGCACATGACCTCGCTGTGCCTGAGCACCTCAGTGTACAACTGAGGAACCAGATCCATGGGAGAAAGGAATACAACTCAAAGCAGAGACAAAGGTGTGAGATTCAAGGCAGACCCAGCATTTGGGCGAAGGAGTCTAGGAACATTTGACTACTAGGGCCTTCAAATTCTCATGCCTCAAGCCGGTTGCCCAGAGTAAAAAGGTGACAGCAACTCACATTACATAGAAACAAATAAAAAGAGACATAAAAGTAGGGAGACAAAGAAACAATCCCCAAAGGAAACAAAAGGAGGAATCACAAAGAAAAAGGAAATAAATGAAATGGAGGCAAGCAGTTTTTCAGAGAAAGAATTCAGAGTAATTTCTATGAGGATATGCAAAAAGCTGTACAAGAAATTCACCATAAGTAAGAATCAAGAGGAAATGAAGAATGACATAACTGCAATAAAGAACACAATGGAATGTTTCAACAGTAGGCTAGAAGAAGCTGAGGAAGAGTTCAGTGAGTTAGAAGACAAAATGGTAAAAAACATCCAAACAGAGCAGCAACTAGAAAAAAATAGCAAGAGAAAAGTCTAAGGTAGCTTTGTGAGAAGACAAAACAAAACAACTGCATATTAGCAGTGTCAGAAGGAGAGGAAGCTGAGCAAAGAATAGAAAATCTGTTTGAAAAAATAATGACAGAAAACTTCCCTGACTTTGGGAAGAAAAAAGTCACACTAGTCCAAAAAACACACAGAGACCCAAACAAGATGAACCCAAAAGGACCGACACAAAGAAACATCATGCCCTAACCAATTTGGCTCAGTGGATAGAGCGTCGGCCTGCAGACTCAAGGGTTCCAAGTTCGATTCCGGTCAAGGGCATGTACCTTGGTTGCGGGCACATACCCAGTAGGGAGTGTGCAGGAGGCAGCTGATAGATGTTTTTCTCTCATCAATGTTTATAACTCTCTATCCCGCTCCCTTCCTCTCTGTAAAAAATCAATAAAATATATTTTTAAAAAAGAAACATCATAATTACATTAGCAAATGGCAATGACAACGTAAGGATCTTAAAGACTGCCAGAAAAAGATAAAGTTACCTACAAGGGATCTCCCATTAGACTATCACCTGATTTCTCAACAGAAATACATCAAGCCATAAGAGAATGGAATGAAGTATACAAAATGATGCAAAGCAAGGGAATGAATCCAAGAATACTCTATCCTGCAAGGTTATCATTCAAAATTGAGGCAGAAATCAGGAGCTTTGCAAACAAACAAAAAAGCTAAGGGAGCTTATTGCCACAAAGCCAGCAATGCAAGAAAGCTAAAGGGACTGCTGTAAAAAGAAAAAATAGAAAGGGAATAAGGAACACAGGCATAAAGAATAAAAATGGCAACAGACAAGTACATATCAATAATAACCTTAAATGTAAATGGATTAAAAGCTCCAATCAAAAGACATAAGGTAGACGAACAGATGAGAAAACATAACCCATATATATGCTATCTGTAAGAGACCACCTACAAACAAAGAACTCCCACAGACTGAAAGTGAAGGTATGGAAAATTTTTTTTCAGGCAAATGGAAATGGAACAAAAATCTGTGGTAACAATACTTATATCTGACAAAATAGGCCTCAAAGTGAAGGTCATAACAAGAGACAAGGAAGGCCACTTCATAATACTAAAGATATTGATTCAACTATGTGGAGAAACACGCGACTTGGTTGGAAAGTCTGTAAGGAGGAATCTCCAAAATGTCGGAGGCCCCTAGGAAGACCTTGATGAAGGCAGCAGATCCTGCCTTGACTTATCCAAACAAGTCTGAGCCTCTGGGTGTTTTACTGGAATCTTTATATTTAGACTTCAAAATGTCCTGGCTTAAAGGACACTACAGATGCATGTGTCTTCTCAAGGATGCTTACCCTGCTGATAGTATCTAATAATTACTTTTAGTTCAAGCTGTTGTTATAATAAAAGCCTAAGGAGGCAGGCAAATGGGGCTGTCTGGTTCCTTTAGCCAGGCAGTTCTTTAGCCTTCTCTTTCACAGAAACATGTATCAGAGTAATAATTCATCGATCGCTCAGGGTCTGCTGGTCAGCCACAACAAAACAAGAGGATAAAACTCTGGTAAACATATATGCACCCAATAGAGGACCAACCAAATACACAAACAAAACAAAACAAAAACAAACAAACAAAAACTTCTAGAAGATATCAAGGGGGAG
Source organism: Myotis daubentonii (assembly GCF_963259705.1). Taxonomy (NCBI): domain Eukaryota; kingdom Metazoa; phylum Chordata; class Mammalia; order Chiroptera; family Vespertilionidae; genus Myotis; species Myotis daubentonii. Next base: position 73,921,596 of record NC_081861.1, on the reverse strand, counting down.
ATCAAAAGCCATAAAGTAATAGTAGGAAACTATAATACCCCATTAAAACAACTGGATAAATCCTCTAGACCCGTGGTCGGCAAACTGCAGCTTGCGAGCCACATGTGGCTCTTTGGCCCCTTGAGCATGGCTCTTCCTAAGCCTTAGGAGTACCCTAATTAAGTTAATAACAATGTACCTACCTATATAGCTTAAGTTTAAAAAATTTGGCTCTCAAAAGAAATTTCAATCGTTGTACTGTTGATATTTGGCTCTGTTGACTAATGAGTTTCCCGACAACTGCTCTAGACCAGTGGTTCTCAACCTTCCTAATGCCGTGACCCTTTAATACAGTTCCTCATGTTGTGGTGAACCCCAACCATAAAATTATTTTCGTTACTACTTCATAACTGTAATTTTGCTACTGTTGTGAATTGTAATGTAAATATCTGATATGCAGGATGTATTTTCATTGTTACAAATTGAACATAATTAAAGCATAGTGATTAATCACAAAAACAATATGTAATTATATATGTTTTCTGATGGTCTTAGGTGACCCATGTGAAAGGGTCGTTCGACCCACAGGTTGGCGACCCACAGGTTGAGAACCTCTGCTCTAGCAAAAAAAAAAAATTAGCAAAGAAACAGCAATCCTAAAAGACTCACTAGATTAGATGGAACTAATTGGCATCTTCAGAACATTTCACCCCAAGTTACAAAATATACATTCTTCTCAAGTGCACATGGCACATTTTCAAAGATAGACAACATATTACGACACAGGCTAAATCTCTACAAATTCAAAAAGATTGAAATTATATCAAGCATTTTCTCAGATCACAATGGCATAAAATTAAAAATAAACTACAATAAAAACAATCAAATGCATGGAGGCTAAATAGCATGCGATTAAACAATGAATGAGTTACCAAAGCGATCAAGGAAGAAATAAAAACATCCTGGAAACAAACAAAAATTAAAGCAGAACAATCCAAAATCTATGGGACACAATGAAAATAGTACTGTGAGGGAAGTTCAAAGCACTACAGGCCTACATGAAAAAACAAGAAAAACTTTTCATAAGTTATCTAACTCTACAACTTAATTGAAAAGAGAGCAACAAGAAAAGCCCCTAGTGAGCAGAAGGAATAATAAAGATCAGAACATAAATAAATAGAATAGAGACCAAAGGGCAATGCAAAAGATCAATAAAACCAAGAGCTGGTTCTTTGAAAAGATAAACAAGATTGATTAAAGTCTAGTTAGGCTCACTAAGGAGCAGAGATAGAGGACCCAAGTAAACAGATTCAGAATGAACGAGGTAAAGTAACAACCAAGCATAAGGACATACTAAGGATTGTAAAAACAAAACCACAAAACACTAGGAGCAACTCTACTCCAACAAACTGGACAAACTAGATGAAATGGACATATTCCTAGAAAAATACATTCTGCCAAAACTCAAACAGGAAGAATAAAAAAAAAAAACTGAATAGGCTGATAACCACCCATGAAATTGAAACAGTAATCATAAAACTTCCAGCAAACAAAAGCCATGGGCCAGACGGCTTCACAGGGGAGTTTTACCAAACATTCAAAGAACTAAAATCCTATCCTCCGAAACTATAACAAAAAATTCAAGAGGAAGAAACACTTCCAAGCTCTTTCAATGAAGCCAGCATTACCTTAATTTCAAAACCAGATAAAGGCACTACAAAGAAAGAGAATTATAGGCTAATATCCATGATGAACGTAGGTGCTAAAATCCTTAACAAAATTCTAGCAAATCATATTAAGCATTACATTAGAAAGATCAGACACCATTACCAAGTGGGATTTATTCTGGGGATACAAGGATGGTACAATATCCACAAATCAATAAACGTGATACATCACATAAACAAACTGAGAGACAAAAATCATGTAATACTATCAATTGATGCAAAAACGGCAATTGACAAAATCCAACACCCTTTCTTGATAAAAACTCTCAGCAAAATGGGAGTAGATGGATCATACCTGAACATAATAAAAGCCTTATATGACAAACCTACAGCCAACATCATACTCAATGGGCAAAACCTAAAACCATTTCCCCTAAGAACAGGAACAAGACAGGGATGTCCACTCTCACCACTCCTGATCAACATAGTACTGGAAGTGCTGGTCATAGTGGTCAGATAAGTAGAAGATATAAAAGGCTTCCAAATGGGTAAAGAAGAAATAAAACTGTCATTATTCACTGATAACATGATATTGTATATAGAAAACCCTGGACACTCCATCCAAAAAACACTAGATTTAATAAATGAATTCAGCAATGTAGCAGGATACAAAATTAACACCCAGAAATCTATGGCGTTTTTATACAACAATAATGAACACACAGAAAGATAAACTAAAAAAAACATCTCATTTACCAATGCAATAAAAAAATTAAGATAATTAGGAATAAAATTAACCAATGATGTAAAAGACCAGTACTCAGAAAACTATAGGAAGCTGAAAAAAAGAGATAGAGGAAGACATAAGCAGATGGAAGATTACACCATGCTCATGGATTGGTAGAATCAACACCATTAAATGTTCATACTACCCAAAGCAATCTATAGATTCAATGTAATCCCCATTAAAATGCCAGTGGGGTATTTCACAGACCTAGAACAAACTCTCCAAAAAAATCACCTGGAATAAGAAAAGACCTTGAATAGACACAGCAATCTTGAGAAAGAAGAATAAAGTTGGAGGGATCACAATACCAGATATCAAGCTATATTACAAAGCCACTGTTTTCAAAATTTCCTGGTACTGGCACAAGAGCAGACATATAGACCAATGGAACAGAACATAGAGCCCAGAAATTGACCCAAAACATTATGCTCAATTAATATTTGAAAAAGGAGTCAAGAGCATATAATGGAGTCAAGACAAGTTCTTTAATAAATGGTCTTGGGAAAATTGGACAGATACATGCAAATAAAATGAAATCAGACCACCAACTTACACCATACACAAAAATAAACTCAAAATAAAGGACTTAAAAATTTTAGAAGAATCCATAGACAGCAAAATATCAGATATATGTTGTAGCAATATCTTTACTCTTACAGATCCTAGGGCAGTGGTCAGCAAACTGTGGCTCGCAAGCCACATGTGGCGCTTTGGCCACTTGAGTGTGGCTCTTCCACAAAATACTGACTTCTGCGCATGGGCCACGAAGTTTCAAACGCACTGTACATGCACGCCCGCACGTGGCATTTTGTGGTTTGTCCTAGGGCAATGGAAACTAAGAATAAAATAAACAAATGGGACTACATCAAAATTAAAAGTTTCTGCACAGTAAAAGAAACCAAAAATAAAAGAAGAGGAAAACCCAGTGCATGGAAGAACATATTTGCCAATGTTATATCCGATAGGGGCCTAATTTCCAAAATTTATAGGGAACTCATCTTAACAAATGGAAGATAAAGAATCCAATAAAAAAATTGACAAAGGTTCATTTTTTTGTTTTTATTGTAGTTTATTTTTAATTTTATGCCATTGTTATCTGAGAAAATGCTTGATATAATTTCAATCTTAGACACTTTCCTAAATTGGACTTACAGAAGGCCCAGAAATATATGAAAACATGCTCAAAGTCACTGATCATCCAAGAGTTACAAATCACAGTGATAATTAAGTACCATCTCACACCTGTCAGAATGATTATCATCAACAAATCAACAAACAACAAGTGCTTGCGAGGATGTTGAGAAAAAGGAACCCTCGTGCACTGCTGGTGGGAATGCAGACTGGTGCAGCCACTGTGGAAAACAGTATGGTGCTTCCTCAAAAAATTGAAAATGGAGCTGCCATTTGATCCAGTAATCCCACTTCTAAGAATATATCCCAAGAAACTAGAAACACCAATCAGAAAGGATATATGCACCCCCATCGTCAGGCAGCACAATTTAAAATAGCTAAGATTTGGAAACAGCCTAAGTGCCCATCAGCAGATGAGTAGATTAAAAAAAAAAGTGGCGAGGAGATGAAAGATGGCGGTGATATAGGCAGACGCGACCCAGGTCGTGTCCTGGAGCAAATGGAGTGAGCAGCTGAAACTAATAACACCCACCCCGAATTGGCGAAATTGCTCAGCTGGTGAGACTGTTTGCAGCTGGGAAGGGCAGAACTCCCCTGGAAAGGTAAAATAAAAACAGGGATTTGGGCAGGAAAGTTTGCCAGACCTCTGAGCCCAGAGGGTTGGAGGGAGACCACGTGGCAGACAGCTGCGTCCCTTGGGACAGGCACAGCCCCTGACTGGGGAAAGGAGATCCGCGGGATTCCTGGCACCGCTGGGGGATTTGAGAGCTGGCTTCTGTGATCACGGAGAACTGAGCCTAAAGGGGGCAGCCTGAAGAACTGACCAGACCATGCAGTGCCGGTAAGAGAAGAGCTTACAAAAACCAAGCCTTCCCCATTTCTGCGGCCGGCGTTTGTTTGTTTGTTTTCACTGAATCCTGTTCATGGGACATTTCGGATACAGACACTAACCTGTGCTGAAGAGAGGGAGAGGGTGCGGAGGAGTGGAATCTGGGGAGAGACTGAGGAGAGAAGGGGGGCCAGGAGAGGTGGCAGCAAACTGAGTGCTGAGACACCCCTGAGCCCAGGACTGGGGCAGCCATTCTCTCTGGAGAGTGAGACTCCTCCCCCCAACCCCCAGGCAAGGAGCACAGCCACACCCAGATTCCACCCTGAATCAGATCAAGGATTAAAATAATCTGATCAGTCCCTGGGAGTTAACAGGGTCTGGCCTATAGAGGGATTTTCAATCCCAGCAACAGCACAGAGCGGGTAACTATTAAGGAAGCAGCTCTGGATAGTTGACATCTCCAAATCAGTTTTAAGTGCGATAGAGAGGCCGTATAGCCTCAGAAGCCAACCCCAGAACAATGCCACCCAGAGGCTGAGCCACAAACTGAGTCTTTGCTAAACACAAAATAAGGCAGTCTGGGAAACAAATACGGCCTGCTTTAAAATAAGGACTGTGGTTTACAACACAGAGGAACAGTGTATTGCAGGGAAACGCAACACTCTCCTGAATACCTGGCAGGACTAAAGGCGAGCCAGACTGAAGAATAGAAGAACCAAAGGACCTTCACTACTGCAATTTTTTTTCTTTTTTCACCTTTTAAATAAGAAACCAATTTTTTTCTTTTTTTTTTCTTCTTTTTCCATCACCTGATTTTACCCTTTTAATTACTACCTTCTTATTTTTAACCAGTATTATTACTGCTACCATTTTACCATTTTTTAAAGTGCCATTTTATTTTCTCTTTATTTTATTTTGGGATTAGTGTTCTCCATTCTATTTTCATTGTTATATTATTGGTTGTTTCTAGTTTGCATCCATCTCCAGGGAGCTGTTGCTGGAATTTGTTGGGATTAATGGCTGTTCTATAGGAGTAGTCTCCTCATATAAAAAGTCTCTTCCCCTCTTCCACTTCATTCTCTCTTTTCACTCTTTTTTTTTTCTTTTCTTTTCTCGCTTTTATTTTCCCCCCTCCTTTTTCCCAATTTCAATTTTGCACTCCTTTTTTTGGTCCCTATTTTCTTTTCTTTTCTTTTTTCTCTTTTACCTTTTTCTCTTCCTTCTTCCTTATCCCCTAATTTTCTTAATTCTGGTGGTCACCTATATTTGGGGTTATTAATATCGTGAATATATTCCTGTTTAGTGCCTGGTACTTGGCGCCTTGTTGTGTTGTATTTTGTGCCTTTAAATCAACGCAGCAGATCCAAGCAACAGCAGCCTCCTGAGCACCACATCCTCTGCTGAGGAACAGCAGCTGTACGTGAAACCTCCCCCCACCAGCCAGAAGAGCCACAACAGATGTGAACAGCACCCACCAAAGGAGCTGCTGCCAACTGAAGAGCAGCTGCTACAGCAATGGCCGGAAAAGCAACCACAGAACAAGGAGTCACTGCCACACAGGGAGCAGCCACTGAACGACTCAACGTCTAGATATGTCATTGAGATCAAACATGGGTAGAAAAAAAACCCCCAAAGTAAAGAGAAGGAGGACTCTCCAGAAAAGTAGCTAAGTAATACAGAGGCATGCAACATGACAGATAAAAAATTCAGAATAAGGGTCCTAGAGTGCATAAACCGGATGGAGGAAAAAATCGACAACTTCTGTAAGAAGCAAGAAGAAACAGATGAAAAAGTCAACTACAAATGCAAGAAGCAAGAAGAAACAGATGAAAAAAATCATTAACATATGGAAGAAGCTAGAAGAAACAGATGAAAAAATCAACAACTTAAGTAAGACCCAAGAAGAAATGAAGAGTGATATAGCTGCAATGAAAAACACCATTGAAAGTATCAAGAGTAGACTAGGAGAAGCGGAGGACCGAATTAGTGAATTAGAAGACAAGGAAGCAAAACACACCCAAAATGTACTGCAATTGGAGAAAAAAAATTAAAAGACAGGAGGAGAGCCTAAGGGAGCTTTGGGACAACATGAAACGAAACAACATATGAATAATAGGGGTGCCAGAACAACAGAAAGATGAACAAGGATTAGAAAACCTATTCGAAGAAATAATATCAGAAAACATCCCTGAGGTGGGGAAGAAAAAAGTCACATAAGCCCAGAGAGTCCCAAAGAAGGTGAACCCGAAAAGACCCACACCAAGACACATCATAATTACCATGGCAAACGTTCAGGACAAAGAGAGAATCTTACAGACAGCAAGAGAGAGACAGAAAGTTACATACAAGGGATCTGCCATTAGACTATCAAATGATTTCTCAACAGAAACACATCAGGCCAGAAAAGAATGGACGGAAATTTACAAAGTGATGCAAAGCAAAGGAATGAATTGAAGAATACTCTATCCAGCAAGGCTATCATACAAAATTGAAGGGGAAACGAGAAGCTTCACAGACAAAAAAAGGCTAAGGGAGTTTATCACGACCAAGCCAGCAATGCAAGGAATGCTAAAGGGACTGGTATAAAAAGAAGAAACAAAAAGCTCGGAAAGAAAACAGCCACACAAAAAAAGAAATGGCTACAAACAAGTACCTTTCAATAATAACTTTAAACATAAATGGACTAAATGCTCCAACCAAAAGACATCGAGTGGCTGAATGGATATAAAAACATGACCCATACATCTGCTGTCTACAAGAAACCCGCCTCATTAGAAGGGACTCACACAGACTGAAAGTGAAAGGATGGAAAAATATCTTTCAGGCAAATGTAAATGAAAAGAAAGCTGGGGTAGCAATACTTATATCGGACAAAATAGACCTGAAAGTGAAGGCCATAACAAGAGAAAAGGAAGGCCACTTCATAATAGTAAAGGGATCAATACAACAAGAAGATATAACCCTGGTAAACATATATGCACCCAAAGCAGGAGCACCCAAATTCATAAAAAAACTCCTGGAAAATATCAAAGGAGAGATCGACAACAATACAATCATAGTAGGGGACTTTAATACACCATTGACAGCACTGGATAAGTCCTATAGACAAACAACCAGCAAAGATACAGCAATCCTAAATGACTCACTAGATCAGATGGACTTAATAGACATCTTCAGAACACTTCACCCCAAAGCCAGAGAATATACGTTCTTCTCAGGTGCTCATGGGACATATTCAAAAATAGACCACATATTGGGTCACAAGCAAAGTATCCCCAAATTCAAGAAGATTGAAATCATAAAAAGCGTCTTCGCAGACCACGATGGCATAATATTAGAAATAAACTACAATAAAAACAACCCAAAATACTCAAACACCTGGAAGCTGAATAGCATCCTATTAAATATAGATTGGGTTAGCATTGAGATCAAAGAAGAAATTAAAAAAATCCTGAAATCTAATGACAATGAAAACACAACAATCCAAAACCTATGGGACACAATGAAAGCAGTCCTGAGAGGGAAGTTTATAGCTCTACAGGCCTATATCAAAAAACAAGAAAAAATGGTAGTAAATCATCTTACTCTACAAATCAAAAAACTAGAAAGAGAGCAACAATAAAACCCCAGAGTGAGCAGAAGGAAGGAGATAATAAAGATTAGAGCAGAAATAAATTACATAGAGACCAAAAAAAAAAAAATACAGAAAATTAATGAAACCAAGAGCTGGTTATTTGAAAGCATAAACAAGATTGACAAACCTGTAGCCAGACTCACCAAGAAGCAAAGAGTAAGGAACCAAATAAACAAAATCAGAAATGATAGAGGCGAAATAACAACAGACCCCACAGAAATACAAACGATTGTTAAAAAATACTATGGACAGCTCTACTCCAACAAACTAGACAACCTGGAGGAAATGGACAAATTCCTAGGAAAAATACAACATTCCAAAACTCAATCAGGAAGAATCTAAAAATCTCAACAGGCCAATAACTATGGAAGAAATTGAAGCAGTCATCAAAAAGCTTCAAGCAAACAAAAGCCCAGGACCAGACGGCTTCACAGTGGAGTTTTACCAAACATTCAAGGAAGAACTAAAACCTATCCTCCTCAGACTACTACAAAAAATTCAAGAGGAACGAACACTTCCAAGCTCATTCTATGAAGCCAACATCACCCTAATACCAAAACCAGGTAAAGACAACACAATGAAAGAGAATTACAGGCCAATATCCCTCATGAACATAGATGCCAAAATCCTCAACAAAATCTTAGCAAATCAGATCCAGCAGTACATCAGAAAGATCATACACCATGACCAAGTAGGATTTATCCCAGGGATGCAAGGATGGTACAGTACCTGCAAGTCAATAAACGTGATACATCACATAAACAAATTAAAAGAAAAAAAACCACATGGTCATATCAATTGATGCAGAAAAAGCATTTGACAAAATTCAACACCCATTTTTGATAAAAACTCTCAGTAAGGTGAGAGTAGAAGGATCATTCCTCAACATAATAAAAGCCATATATGGCAGGCACACAGCCAACATCTTACTGAATGGACAAAAACTAACACCATTTCCCCTAAGAACAGGAACAAGACAGGGATGCCCCCTCTCACCACTTCTGTTCAACACAGTACTGGAAGTGTTAGCCATTGCAATTAGGCAAGAAGAAGAAATAAAAGGCATCCAAATTGGAAAAGAGGAAGTAAAACTGTCCTTATTTGGAGATGTCATATTATACATACAAAACCCTAGAGACTCCATCAAAAAGCTACTAGACTTAATACATGAATTTGGCAATGTAGCAGGATACAAAATTAACCCCAAGAAATCTGAGGCATTTCTATACACCAATAGTGAACTTTCAGAAAGAGAGATTATAAAAACAACCCCGTTTACCATCGCACCAAAAATATTAAGCTACCTAGGAATAAACTTAACTAAAGAGGTAAAAGACCTCTACTCAGAAAACTACAGGACGTTGAAAAAAGATATAGAGGAAGACATAAACAGATGGAAGAACATACCGTGTTCATGGATTGGTAGAATCAACATCATTAAAATGTCCATACTACCTAAAACAATCTATAAATTCAACGCACTTCCCATTAAAATACCAACGGCATACTTCAAAGATCTAGAACCAACTCTCCAAAAATTCATCTGGAATAAAAAAGACCCCGAATAGCTGCAGCAATCTTGAAAAAGGAGAAAGTAGGTGGGATCTCAATACCAGATATCAAGATGTATACAAAGTGACTGTTCTCAAAACTGCCTGGTACTGGCACAAGAATAGGCATATAGATCAATGGAATAGAATAGAGAGCCCAGAAATCGGCCCGAACCAATATGCTCAATTAATATTTGACAAAGGAGGCAAGAACATACAATGGAGCCAAGATAGTCTCTTCAATAAATGATGTTGGGATAATTGGACAGATATATGCAAGAAAGTGAAACTAGACCACCAACTTACACCATACACAAAAATAAACACAAAATGGATAAATGACTTAAATGTACGACAGGAAACAATAAAAATTCTAGAAGAATCCAAAGGTAACAAAATCTCAGACATATGCCGAAGCAATTTATTCACTGATACAGCTCCTAGGGCACTTGAAACTAAAGAGAAAATGAACAAATGGGACTACATCAAAATAAAAAGCTTCTGCACAGCAAAAGAAACCATCAACAAAACAATGAGAAAACCCACTGCGTGGGAAATCATATTTGCCATTGTCATGTCTGATAAGGGCCTAATCTCCAAAATTTATAGGGAACTCATACAACTTAACAAAAGGAAGATAAACAATCCAATCAAAAAATGGGCAAAGGACCTAAATAGACACCTTTCAAAAGAGGACATTCAGAAAGCCTAGAGACATATGAAAACATGCTCAAAGTCACTAATCATCTGAGAGATGCAAATCAAAACAACAATGAGGAACCATCTCACACCTGTCAGAATGGCTATCATCAACAAATCAACAAATGACAAGTGCTGGAGAGGATTTGGAGAAAAAGGAACACTTGTGCACTGCTGGTGGGAATGCAGACTGGTGCAGCCACTATGGAAGACAGTATGGAGTTTCCTTAAAAAACTGAAAAGGGAACTCCCATTTGACCCTGTGATCCCACTTCTAGTAATATATCCCAAGAAACCAGAAACACCAATCAGAAAGGATATATGCACCCCCATGTTCATAGCAGCACAATTCACCATAGCTAAGATCTGGAAACAGCCTAAGTGCCCATCAGTAGATGAATGGGTTAGAAAACTGTGGTACATCTACACGATGGAATACTATGCTGCTCTAAAACGGAAGGAACTCTTACCATTTGCAACGGCATGGATGGAACTGGAGAGCATTATGCTAAGTGAAATAAGCCAGTCAATGAAAGAAAAATACCACATGATCTCACTCATTCATGGATAATAGAGACCATTATAAACTTTTGAACAATAATAGATACAGAGGCAGAGCTGCCTCAAACAGATTGTCAAACTGCCGCAGGAAGGCCGTGGAGCGTTGGAGGGCAGGAGATAGGGGGGTAAGAGATCAACTAAAGGACTTGTATGCATGCATATAAGCATAACCAATGGACATAAGATACTGGGGGATAGGGGAGGCTAGGGGACTGTCTGGGGTGGGGGGAAAAATGGACACATATGCAATACCCTTTGTAATACTTTAAGCAATAAAAAAATAAAATAAAAAATAAAAAAACACGAAAATAATAAAAAAATTTAAAAAAATTAAAAAAGTGGTACATCTACGCAATGGAATACTATGCTGTTGTACAAAAGAAAGAACTCTTACCATTTGCAATAACATGGATGGAACTGGAGAGCATTATGCTAAGTGAAATAAGCCATTTGGTGAAAGATAAATATCACATGATCTCACTCATTGGTGGCATATAAACTGATGAACAAAAGTAGATCCAGACACAGAAACATGGAACAGACCGTCAAACCTCAGAGGGAAGACCGGGGATGGTGGGGGTAAGAGATCAACCAAAGAACTTGTATGCATGCATATGATCATAACCAATTGACACAGACAGTAGGGGTATGAGGGCATGAGCTAGGGCCAAAGACTATTATAAAAGGTGATATGAAGAGAAACTAGTTTTAGATCCCCAGAGTGGGAAACAACACAGTTGGCATTGTATTCTCACACAACAGAAAGGTGACCCAGAACTGGTGTTTTCCAACCTCAAATGTAGGAACAGAAGACAGCCCAGATAGTCTAATTTTTTCATCATTTCCTCTGATGAAACCAGGTCACTCTGAAAAAACAAGTTGAAATTGCTTTAATGGTAAAAATGAGTGTCTGGTTGATTCAGAACCAAATAAAAAATTAGTGGGCAGGGGAAGCACTGTCCTCCTCCACTTAGAGTCACAGGGGCATGTAGTCTGGGTTAACTAGCAAAAATGACACAACCAAAACAGACAATGCAGTCTATGAAGCTTTGTTGTACTCACAGCCTGTAACTCTCCTCCCTTGCTCACAGACACCCATTAGGGCAGATAGGTAGAAAAGAAAAAAGGGACCTAGTCACAATAAGCAGGATAGTTAGATAACCCATTTTGTCTCTATGCACCTGAGACTCTTCTACCCTACCCAAACAGAGGAGAAGAATGAGAGACAGGAATAAAAGGACTTAAATCACAGTAACCTGCTATGTCTGAGAAGCTTCTTTGTTGAAAAGAGCAGAAATGCTCCTCTTGTACCCAGAGGTACTAAGATGGCCTGTGGAACTTTGAAAAAAGGACACAGTCATAACAAATGACAGTCCTAGTGTTATCAGAGAATTGCATGGATTGACCTTCTCCTTTACTATTGAGAGTGGGGTTCTTGGGGTGCTTTCCCAGAGGTTCCCACCATGAGAGGATGAGATGTGGAAGAAAGCTTTATTTACATGGTATTACATCCCAGGGTTTCAAAAGTCCCATTTTCCTGAAATGAATCCTAGAAAAGGTTCAGTAGGGGAGCCAGCAAAGCTAAAAGTAAAGCCAGTATCCAGTTTTCATTCCATGGTAGATCTGGGTCTGGCACAGCATCAGACTAGTTCCAGTCCATCAGTACATTGTGTAGTCCACATGGCCTACAGTGTAGAGTGTGAGAGCCACTTAAGCCAGGAGGCAGGAGTGAACAGCAAGAGGGAGAGGTAAGTGACAAGAGAGAACTTTTATTTAAGAGCTTATGTATCTCAGATTTCCCTCCCTTACAGTGGCCATGCCCATTCTGGCTAGTGACCTGTTCTCAGGTGTGACCAACAAGCTAGTATCTTCTCTATGTCACCCAGACTTTACTGTGGATGTGTCTATATGGCCCCCCCTTTGTTCCTTTCAAGTTAATTATAATAATAATTGTAATAATATAATTAGGAGCATCTTTATTCCTATGTGTCTTTCCTTCCAAACCCAGAGACACAAGGCCATAGATCCAGGAAAAGTACACTCATAACAAGTAGCCCACTAAGTAATACCTCTTGTTTCTGTGGGATGAATTCTTCTCCTACTAAACATACACACACACATTCACAGAAACAAATACATACATGAAATCATATATGGGATGGGGTGTTGGGGCAGCTAAGACACTCATTTACCAGTCACAGAGCCATGAAGGGGCATTACAGGTACACTCTCACCAGAGAGACACTCAGAGACCATCTCTGGGAAAACCTGTTCTACTTTTTCAAGCAGCAACAGCAGGAAAGGTTGGAAATCTTGAGAAAACAAGTAAACAAAACTGACCAAATGGCAATACAAAGACTCAAAAAAGAAATGTGTTAGAATCATAGCACACAAATATAGGCCAAGATCTTGGTTAATAAACATTAAAGGTGACTACTCATTTAAAGATTTAAACATAACTTATGGTCTCTCTCTCTTTTTAAATGCAGTTTTAAATATTTACTATTGAAAATGTTACATAGGTCCCCTTTTCCCCTCCGCTGGCCCCTGATAGCCCACCCGCACCACCTGCCCCAAGCCTTCACCACCCTATTGTCTGTGTCCATGGATTATGCATATATGCATACAAGTTCTTTGGTTGATCTCTTCTCACCCACCCACCCCCACCTTTCATCTCAGATTTCACAGTCTGTTCTATTATTCTATGTCTCTGGATCTTATTTTGTTCATCAGTTTATTGTGTTCATTAGATTCCACATATGAATGAGATCATGTGATAGTTGTCTTTCTCTGACTGGCTTATTTTTCTTAGCATAATACTCTCCAGGTCACTCCATGCTCCTTTTTTACTGCTGCATAGTATTCGATAGTATAAATGTACTACAACATTTTTATCCACTCATCTACTGATGGGCACTAGGGCTATATCCAGATCTTAGTTATTGTAAATTGTGCTGCTATCAACATAGGGGTGCATACATTCTTTCTGATTGGTGTTTTGGGTTCTGTTGAATATATTCCTAGAAGTGGGATCACTGGGTCAAATGGAAGTTCCATATTTAATTTTTTGAGAAAATGCCATTCTATTTTCCACAGTGGCTGCACCAGTCTGCATTCCCACCAGCAGTACCTGAGTTCCCTTTTCTCCACATCTTCACCAGCACTTGTCATTTGTTGATGGTAATTTAGATCTCTTACCATAAAGGACATGCTTGATATGCTTACCCTCATATTAAGAACCAAAAAAATATATATATATCCGAACTGGAATTATGAGCAGAGCAAGGATGATGAGCCAGGAACAGAAGGTTACCAGGGTGGAAAGTCCCGGGTACCTAGCAAGGGACAAAACTGGGAAAACAAAGACCTTTCCTCCCCTGGCATATCACTGGCCATAAGGTTTAGACCCCCTGACCTTTTTCTCCCTAAAAATAACATATAGGCCTCAGTTGTGTTTTAATTCCAGGCCCAGAAAAGCAGAAAAACCAGAAAAGTCATGCCTTAGCTGCATTAGGACCAGCTGCATTAACTAATGTCCCCTTTCCCTGGCTTTGACCAATCATCAGAAACCACTACCCTGAAGGAGCAGACCTAGAAAGCTTATAAATACTCTATTGAGACCCTCCTCTGAGACCTACCTAAGATTTCCACCTGTAAGGGAGAGATAAATACCCTCAAATCAAAGGACTTAGTGGGTTCTATCTCTAGGGAGCATGCTCATGCCATTCCTGCCCCCCTCTGCTTCTCCCACAGGCATGTATCTCCTAAACTCCAAGAGATCCCACAAGACTTGCAACCAGGGGAGCAATGGGCAGCAGCATCTCTTTCTGGGCTCATCCCCCTGAAACTGTCTCTATGGCCCTCTTTTCTCTGACTTCCTAGTGAGCCAAAGCAGCCCAGCCTAGTCTCTCCTGTTGCTTCTTCTATGTCCTTCCTTGTTTCACTGTCTTAAGTATGTTTTTGGTGCGACCAATAAATTCTTGCTTACTTTGCTGCACTTCATCTCTTGATTGAAATCTTTCCTGCCAGAAGACAAGAACTGAGGTCTCATCGTCTTACTGGTAACAAAATGAGAAAATACAATAAATTGATGCTGACAGAGACTTCAGAGCAAAGAAAAGTACTAGAGATTGAAAAGGAACATTACATAAAAAAATAAAAAAAGATCAATCCAAGAAGACATTGAAATTCTAAATGCGTAAGCATAAAAATACTTAAAATGTATAATGTAAAATTTGATAGATCTTATAGAAAATGAGCAATAATAACTGAATAGTATAATCAACCAAAATGATCTAATTGCCATATATAGAACACTCCACCCATCAAAAAAAGAATATTCATTTTTAAAGGACTATTCACCAAGATAGACCTCATGCAGGTTCATAAAACAAATCTGAAAAATTTTAAGAGATTCAAATGTGTGTTCTTTGATGGATTCAAACTATAAATTAATAACAAAAAGACAATAGGAGCAGCTCTGACAAAATGTAAATTAAACAGCACATATCAAATAATAATCTGGGAAAAAACCAAGATGGCGGCATAGGTAAACACTGGAGTTAGCTGCCTCGAACAACCACTTCACAAATACAACTAAAAGATGGAACGGACATCACCCAGAACCACAGGAAGACTGGCTGAGGGGAAATTCTTCAACTAGAAGGAAAGAGAACAGCATACAAGACTCAGAGGAGGTGCAGTGCGGAAAATACAAAGGTGCTGAGGTATGCGCGGAGCGGGCTGGTAGCTGAGGGCGTGGTTGTCGTTTTCAATCAGGAGGGAGTCTCAGATTCTGAGCTCCAGTTCTGGGCGAGTCTCTAGGGACCCAAACTCAAATGGGAGAAGCGGGACTGTCTGGCATCGGTCGGAACGCGAGGGAAGCTTTCTCTCCAAGGTTTGCAGTGGTTGCTGGGACTCTGAGAGGCAGAGCCTCTGGGGACGGGACTGAGAGCAGCCATAACTGCTCCCTCCACCCGCCCTGTTGATCCTGTGCGACCCACCCTGCCCAAGCCCGGTGCAGAGCCATTTGCCAGATAGCCTCAGGCAAAGGCTAGATTAGCACCTCCCTAGAGGACAGAAGTTTTCCCACTGCAGACACAGCTGATTCTCACAGCCAGTTGGCCTGGAGGTCAAATCCCCCTAGTATTAACTACAACAATCAAGGCTTAACTACAACAAGACTGCGCACAAAGACCACTAGGGGGTGCACCAAGAAAGCATAAAAAATGCGGAGACAAAGAAACAGGACAAAACTGTCAATGGAGGATATTGAGTTCAGAACCACACTTTTAAGGTCTCTCAAGAGCTGTCTAGAAGCCGCCGATAAAGTTATTGAGATCCTCAAGAAATCTAATGAGACCCTCGATGTTGTGATAAAGAACCAACTAGAAATTAAGCATACATGGACTGAAATAACGAATATTATACAGACTCCCAACAGCAGACCAGAGGAGTGCAAGAATCAAGGCAAAGATTTGAAATGCGGAGAAGCAAAAAACACCCAACCAGAAAAGCAAAATGAAAAAAGAATCTGAAAATACGAAGATAGTGTAAGGTGCTTCTGGGACAGCTTCAAGAGTACCAACATCAGAATTATAGGGGTGCCAGAAGATGAGAGAGACCAAGATATTGAAAACCTATTTGAAGAAATAATGACAGAAAACTTCCCCAACCTGCTGAAAGAAATAGACTTACAAGTCCAGGAAGCGCAGAGAACCCCAAACAAAAGGAATCCAAAGAGGACCACACCAAGACACATCATAATTAAAATGCCAAGAGCAAAAGACAAAGAGAGAATCTTAAAAGCAGCAAGAGAAAGAAACTCAGTTACCTACAAGGGAATATCCATACGACTGTCAGCTGATTTCTCAACAGAAACTTTGCAGGCCAGAAGGGAGTGGCAAGAAATATTCAAAGTGATGAATGCCAAGAACCTACGACCAAGATTACTTTATCCAGCAAAACTATCATTCAGAACTGAAGGTCAGATAAAGAGCTTCACAGATAAGGAAAAGCTAAAGGAGTTCATCACCACCAAACCAGTATTATAAGAAATGCTGAAAGGTATCCTTTAAGAAGAGGAAGAAGAAAAAGGTAAAGATACTAATTATGAACAACAAATATGCATCTATCAACAAGTGAATCTAAGAATCAAGTGAATAAATAATCTGATGAACAGAATGAACTGGTGATTATAATAGAATCAGGGACATAGAAAGGGAATGGACTCACTATTCTTGGTGGGGAAAGGGGTGTGGGAGATGCGGGAAGAGACTGGAAAAAAATTGTTCACCTAAGGATGAGGACAGTGGGGGGGGGGGGGAGTAAGGGCAGAGGGTGGGGTGGGAACTGGGTGGAGGGGAGCTATGGAGGGAAAAAGAGGAACAAATGTATTAATCTGAACAATAAAGATTTACTAAAAAAAAAAATAAAATAAAATTCCATTTATGTCCTACTAAAAAAAACGATAATCCATGAGTCAAAGAGGAAATCTCAAAAGAAATAAAATAATAGAAACTAAGGGAGACACCATTTCAAAATATACGTGATACAGCTAAGTCAGTGCTGACAGGTCATATTCTACCACTAAAATGATTACATTACAATTGAGAAAGAATTTCAAAACATTGACTCAAGTTCTTACCTGAAGAGAATAGAAAAGAAATTGCAAAATAAATCTAAAACGAGCAGAAGAAATAATAAAGAAAATGATAGAAATCAATGATATTGAAAATAGGAAAAAATAATAAAATCAATTAGAAAAGCGGGTTCTTTGAAAAAATCAATAACTGATGAACTTTTAGCAAAACTGACAAAACTTTTCAAAAAGAATTATATTAGGAATGAAATACAAGTTATCACTACAGACCCCGCAGTCATTAAAATGTTAATAAGAATACTGAAAACAACTTTATGTGCATATATTTGGTGACTTACTAGTAGAAATGAACCAAATCTTCTAAAACTATAAACTATCCCAAAATCAACCAATATGGAATAAACAAGCAGATGTATTCATAATCATAAAGTTCATTGAATTATTAATTAAAAGTCTCTTGAAAAAGTAAGCTTTACACTCAGAACATTTCAATGTAGAATCCTACCAAACATTTAACAATTGACAACATTTTTTCACAATCTAAAATAAAAAAAGCTGGAAACTTCCCAACTCATATTATGAGGCCTCTGTTAATCTGATATGAAAACCTCAAAAAGACATATTTAAAACGCAATTATAGACACATTTGATTCTGGTGATGACTACACAAACCTATACATGAGATAAAATAGTGTATAACTAATTACAACATAATGCCAGTAAAACTAGAAAAATCTACATAACATTGCTTGATTTTATCAATGTAAATATCCTGGTTGTGATATTGTGCTACAACTCAGAAAGTATGAGTATACAATAGATTTCTCTCTATTAATTCTTACAACTGCATGTGAATCTACATTTATCTTGAAAATAAATTCAATTGAAGACTGTATGTTATAGTTGAAAAAAACTAGATGTGGAGTCAAAAAAGCATGGAATTTGAGGACTATAACGTACCACAGAGATCACCTTGGCTAAAACCTTATTTTACAGAGAAGACCGGAAGATGGCGACGGGCAGGAAGGCAGGGAGGGAGAGAGTCTGAGAGCGCGAGGGAGTGATAGAGGAGTGTGTGTATGAGGTAGGGACAGTTAGATTCTGCAGGTCTTCTAAGGGGCTGCTAAACCGGGCAGTCTTAGACTGCGGAGCCTCGCTCCCAGCGCAGACACTCCTGGGCAGCCAGCACGGGAACAGAGACTATGCCATCTTGAGAAACAGAGCTGCTTGAGACTAGGATCATGGCCTCAGCACCACCCAGTCTGGTCTCAGATGCAAACCAGGACCCTGCAGCCACTGGGGACAGAGACCTGCGACCACAGCTACAGAGCCACGGACACCAAGAATCATGAAATCCCCGCAGCAGATCTGTGAGTAACAGAGCCCATCCTCCTCCCTGCAGGCTCTCGGGCAGTGCCATAGTAACTGATAGA
The DNA here is from genome assembly GCF_963259705.1 of Myotis daubentonii. Lineage (NCBI taxonomy): Eukaryota > Metazoa > Chordata > Mammalia > Chiroptera > Vespertilionidae > Myotis > Myotis daubentonii. The sequence goes on along the minus strand of NC_081861.1, from coordinate 73,902,725 downwards.
CCCACCCCTTGCCAGGGCCTCAGTGCTGCTACAGGGACCTTAGGCTGAAAGTGCGCAAACACTGGGAACTTGTCCCTTGCAGCGCAGGCTAAGGGAGCCTTGGCCTGGAAGTGCACGGACACCGGGAACTTGTCCCTTGCAGCACAGGCTAGGGGAGCCTTAGCCTGGGAGCTAACGCGCAAACACTGGGAACTTATTCCTTGCAGCACTGGCACCAGGACCCTGATTCTCTGGGCAGGAGGCAACACCAAGCACCAGTGACCTGACTGTGTTTCTTATCACCTGCTTCTGGGATCTCTGATTCCCTGTGCATTCATACTAAGGGCCAGTGATTCCAATTCTTGGTGCATGTGCACACAGGAACCCTGATTCTCAATGCAAGTCTGTGCGAAGCAACAGAGACTCTGATACTGGATTCTTGGGGAACTCTGACTCCTGGTGCATGCTAGGGGGCTCTGATTTTCAACACACTCCAGGGGGTTCTCTGTTTCAGCATGGTGCAGGCAGGGTCCCTGATTCTAAGTGCACACACAAGGCCACATTGAGCGCTGGTAACACTGACTCTGAGTGAGCCTGGTTCCCACCAACCCACAACAACCACACATCTTAGTGTCAGAGCTCTTCAGTGACACTAGGGTGGTGTGAAGTTCCCACTGCACACGGCCCAGGCCCATGCAACTCAACATTTGAACCATTTGGAGATAATCAGAATGGGGAGATGACACAACCCCAGAGGAAAGAAAATGAAGAGTTTCCAAGAAAGGAAATTAATGAAATTGAAGCATGCAACATGACAGAAAAAGAATTCAGAGTAATAGTTGTACAATTCATTCACCGGATGGATGAGAAAATCAACAACTTACGCAAGAATCAGGAAGAAATGAAAAGTGATATAGCTACAATAAAAAACACCATGGAAGTTTTAAACAGTAGACTAGAAGAAGCAGAGGACATAATTAGTGAGTTAGAAGATAAGGTAGAGAAACAAACTCAATCTGAACAGCAACTGGAGAAAAAAATTAAAAAAAACAGGAGGAGAGCCTAAGGGAGCTTTGGGACAACATGAAACGAAGTAACATATGCATAATAGGGCTTCCAGAAGGAGAAGAAGAGCAGCAAGGATTAGAAAATCTATTTGAAGAAATAATAACAGAAAACTTCCCGGATATGGGGAAGAAAAAAGTTACAAAAGTATAGAGAGTCCCAAGCAAGATTAACCCCAAAAGACCCACACCAAGACACGTCATAATAACAATAGCAAATGTACACAACAGAGAGATAATCTTAAAGGCTGCAATAGAGAGACAGAGAGTTACCTACAAAGGATCCCCCATCAGATTATCAAATGATTTTTTAACAGAAACACATCAAGTTAGAAGGGAATGGAAGGAGGTATACAAAGTGTTGCAAAGCAAAGGACTGAATTCAAGAATACTCTATCCAGAAAGACTATCAATCAAAATTGAAGGGGAAATCAGGAGCTTTGCAGACAAAAAAAAGGTAAGGGAGTTTATCACTACCAAGCCAGCAATGCAAGAGATGCTAAAGGGAATTCTGTAAAAAGAAGAAATATAAAGGTAAGAAAGGACACAAGCACAAAAATAGAAATGACTACAAGCAAATACCTTTCAATAATAACTTTAAATGTAAACGGACTAAATGCTCCAATCAAAAGACATCGAGTGGCTGACTGGATAAAAAGACATGACCCACATATATGCTGTCTACAAGAGACCCACCTCAACACAGACTGAAAGTGAAGGGATGGAAAATATCTTTCAGGCAAATGGAAATGAAAAAAAAGCTGGGGTAGCAATACTTTTATCTGACAAAATAGACCTCAAAGTGAAGGCCATAACAAGAGATAAGGAAGGCCACTTCATAATACTAAAGGGATCAATACAACAAGAGGATATAACCCTGATAAACATATATGCACCCAATGCAGGAGCACCCAAATACATGAAAAACCTCCTGGAAAATAACAAGGGAGAGATCAACAACAACACAATCATAGTAGGGGACTTAAACACACCACTGACATCACTGGATAAATCCTCTAGGAAAAAACTCAGCAAAGAAACAGGAATTCTAAATGACTCACTAGATCAAATGGACTTAATTGACATCTTCAGAACATTTCACCCCAAAGCCACGGAATATACATTCTTCTCAAGTGCACACGGGACATTTTCAAAAATAGACCACATATTGGGTCACAAGCAAAATCTCCCCAAATTCAAGAAGATTGAAATCATACCAAGCATCTTCTCAGACCACAATGGCATAATATTAGAAATAAACTACAAAAAACACAAACACTTGGAAGCTGAATAGCATGCTACTCAATATTGATTGAGTTAACAATGAGATCAAAGAAGAAATCAAAAACACCCTGGAAACTAAAGACAATAACAGCACAACAATCCAAAATCTATGGGACACAATGAAAGCAGTCCTGAGAGGGAAGTTTATAGCTCTACAGGCCTATATCAAAAAACAAGAAAAAAATGGTAGTAAATCATCTAACTCTACAACTCAAAGAATTAGAAAGAGAACAACAAGAAAAGCCCAGAGTGAGCAGAAGGAAGGAGATAATAAAGATTAGAGCAGAAATAAATGACATAGAGACCAAAAAAACAATACAAAAGATCAATGAAACCAAGATATGTTTCTTTGAAAGGATTAACAAGATTGATGAACTTCTAGCCAGGCTCACCAAGAAGCAAAGAGAGAGGACTCAAATAAACAAAATCAGAAATGAAAGAGGAGAAATAACGACAGACCCCACAGAAATTCGAAGAATTGTTAAAAAATAATATGAACAACTCTACTCTAACAAACTAGACAACCTAAAGGAAATGGACATATTCCTAGAAAAATACAATCTTCCAAAACTCAATCCAGAAGAACCTAAAAATCTCAATAGGCTAATAACTATGGAAGAAATTGAAGCAGTCATCAAAAAGCTCCCAGCAAACAAAATCATGGGGCCTGATGGCTTCACAGGGGAGTTTTACCAAACATTCAAGGAAGAACTAAAACCTATCCTCCTCAGACTACTACAAAAAATTCAAGAGGAAAGAACACTTCCCAGGTCATTCTATGAAGCCAGCATCACCCTAATACCAAAACCAGATAGAGACAACACAATGAAAGAGAATTACAGGCCAATATCCCTCATGAACATAGATGCCAAAATACTCAACAAAATTCTAGCAAATCAGATCCAGCAATACATCAGAAAGATCATACACCATGACCAAGTAGGATTTATCCCAGGGATGCAAGGATGGTACAGTACCTGCAAGTCAATAAACGTGATACATCACATAAACAAATTAAAAGAAAAAAAACCACATGGTCATATCAATTGATGCAGAAAAAGCATTTGACAAAATTCAACACCCATTTTTGATAAAAACTCTCAGTAAGGTGAGAGTAGAAGGATCATTCCTCAACATAATAAAAGCCATATATGGCAGGCACACAGCCAACATCTTACTGAATGGACAAAAACTAACACCATTTCCCCTAAGAACAGGAACAAGACAGGGATGCCCCCTCTCACCACTTCTGTTCAACACAGTACTGGAAGTGTTAGCCATTGCAATTAGGCAAGAAGAAGAAATAAAAGGCATCCAAATTGGAAAAGAGGAAGTAAAACTGTCCTTATTTGGAGATGTCATATTATACATACAAAACCCTAGAGACTCCATCAAAAAGCTACTAGACTTAATACATGAATTTGGCAATGTAGCAGGATACAAAATTAACCCCAAGAAATCTGAGGCATTTCTATACACCAATAGTGAACTTTCAGAAAGAGAGATTATAAAAACAACCCCGTTTACCATCGCACCAAAAATATTAAGCTACCTAGGAATAAACTTAACTAAAGAGGTAAAAGACCTCTACTCAGAAAACTACAGGACGTTGAAAAAAGATATAGAGGAAGACATAAACAGATGGAAGAACATACCGTGTTCATGGATTGGTAGAATCAACATCATTAAAATGTCCATACTACCTAAAACAATCTATAAATTCAACGCACTTCCCATTAAAATACCAACGGCATACTTCAAAGATCTAGAACCAACTCTCCAAAAATTCATCTGGAATAAAAAAGACCCCGAATAGCTGCAGCAATCTTGAAAAAGGAGAAAGTAGGTGGGATCTCAATACCAGATATCAAGATGTATACAAAGTGACTGTTCTCAAAACTGCCTGGTACTGGCACAAGAATAGGCATATAGATCAATGGAATAGAATAGAGAGCCCAGAAATCGGCCCGAACCAATATGCTCAATTAATATTTGACAAAGGAGGCAAGAACATACAATGGAGCCAAGATAGTCTCTTCAATAAATGATGTTGGGATAATTGGACAGATATATGCAAGAAAGTGAAACTAGACCACCAACTTACACCATACACAAAAATAAACACAAAATGGATAAATGACTTAAATGTACGACAGGAAACAATAAAAATTCTAGAAGAATCCAAAGGTAACAAAATCTCAGACATATGCCGAAGCAATTTATTCACTGATACAGCTCCTAGGGCACTTGAAACTAAAGAGAAAATGAACAAATGGGACTACATCAAAATAAAAAGCTTCTGCACAGCAAAAGAAACCATCAACAAAACAATGAGAAAACCCACTGCGTGGGAAATCATATTTGCCATTGTCATGTCTGATAAGGGCCTAATCTCCAAAATTTATAGGGAACTCATACAACTTAACAAAAGGAAGATAAACAATCCAATCAAAAAATGGGCAAAGGACCTAAATAGACACCTTTCAAAAGAGGACATTCAGAAAGCCTAGAGACATATGAAAACATGCTCAAAGTCACTAATCATCTGAGAGATGCAAATCAAAACAACAATGAGGAACCATCTCACACCTGTCAGAATGGCTATCATCAACAAATCAACAAATGACAAGTGCTGGAGAGGATTTGGAGAAAAAGGAACACTTGTGCACTGCTGGTGGGAATGCAGACTGGTGCAGCCACTATGGAAGACAGTATGGAGTTTCCTTAAAAAACTGAAAAGGGAACTCCCATTTGACCCTGTGATCCCACTTCTAGTAATATATCCCAAGAAACCAGAAACACCAATCAGAAAGGATATATGCACCCCCATGTTCATAGCAGCACAATTCACCATAGCTAAGATCTGGAAACAGCCTAAGTGCCCATCAGTAGATGAATGGGTTAGAAAACTGTGGTACATCTACACGATGGAATACTATGCTGCTCTAAAACGGAAGGAACTCTTACCATTTGCAACGGCATGGATGGAACTGGAGAGCATTATGCTAAGTGAAATAAGCCAGTCAATGAAAGAAAAATACCACATGATCTCACTCATTCATGGATAATAGAGACCATTATAAACTTTTGAACAATAATAGATACAGAGGCAGAGCTGCCTCAAACAGATTGTCAAACTGCCGCAGGAAGGCCGTGGAGCGTTGGAGGGCAGGAGATAGGGGGGTAAGAGATCAACTAAAGGACTTGTATGCATGCATATAAGCATAACCAATGGACATAAGATACTGGGGGATAGGGGAGGCTAGGGGACTGTCTGGGGTGGGGGGAAAAATGGACACATATGCAATACCCTTTGTAATACTTTAAGCAATAAAAAAATAAAATAAAAAATAAAAAAACACGAAAATAATAAAAAAATTTAAAAAAATTAAAAAAGTGGTACATCTACGCAATGGAATACTATGCTGTTGTACAAAAGAAAGAACTCTTACCATTTGCAATAACATGGATGGAACTGGAGAGCATTATGCTAAGTGAAATAAGCCATTTGGTGAAAGATAAATATCACATGATCTCACTCATTGGTGGCATATAAACTGATGAACAAAAGTAGATCCAGACACAGAAACATGGAACAGACCGTCAAACCTCAGAGGGAAGACCGGGGATGGTGGGGGTAAGAGATCAACCAAAGAACTTGTATGCATGCATATGATCATAACCAATTGACACAGACAGTAGGGGTATGAGGGCATGAGCTAGGGCCAAAGACTATTATAAAAGGTGATATGAAGAGAAACTAGTTTTAGATCCCCAGAGTGGGAAACAACACAGTTGGCATTGTATTCTCACACAACAGAAAGGTGACCCAGAACTGGTGTTTTCCAACCTCAAATGTAGGAACAGAAGACAGCCCAGATAGTCTAATTTTTTCATCATTTCCTCTGATGAAACCAGGTCACTCTGAAAAAACAAGTTGAAATTGCTTTAATGGTAAAAATGAGTGTCTGGTTGATTCAGAACCAAATAAAAAATTAGTGGGCAGGGGAAGCACTGTCCTCCTCCACTTAGAGTCACAGGGGCATGTAGTCTGGGTTAACTAGCAAAAATGACACAACCAAAACAGACAATGCAGTCTATGAAGCTTTGTTGTACTCACAGCCTGTAACTCTCCTCCCTTGCTCACAGACACCCATTAGGGCAGATAGGTAGAAAAGAAAAAAGGGACCTAGTCACAATAAGCAGGATAGTTAGATAACCCATTTTGTCTCTATGCACCTGAGACTCTTCTACCCTACCCAAACAGAGGAGAAGAATGAGAGACAGGAATAAAAGGACTTAAATCACAGTAACCTGCTATGTCTGAGAAGCTTCTTTGTTGAAAAGAGCAGAAATGCTCCTCTTGTACCCAGAGGTACTAAGATGGCCTGTGGAACTTTGAAAAAAGGACACAGTCATAACAAATGACAGTCCTAGTGTTATCAGAGAATTGCATGGATTGACCTTCTCCTTTACTATTGAGAGTGGGGTTCTTGGGGTGCTTTCCCAGAGGTTCCCACCATGAGAGGATGAGATGTGGAAGAAAGCTTTATTTACATGGTATTACATCCCAGGGTTTCAAAAGTCCCATTTTCCTGAAATGAATCCTAGAAAAGGTTCAGTAGGGGAGCCAGCAAAGCTAAAAGTAAAGCCAGTATCCAGTTTTCATTCCATGGTAGATCTGGGTCTGGCACAGCATCAGACTAGTTCCAGTCCATCAGTACATTGTGTAGTCCACATGGCCTACAGTGTAGAGTGTGAGAGCCACTTAAGCCAGGAGGCAGGAGTGAACAGCAAGAGGGAGAGGTAAGTGACAAGAGAGAACTTTTATTTAAGAGCTTATGTATCTCAGATTTCCCTCCCTTACAGTGGCCATGCCCATTCTGGCTAGTGACCTGTTCTCAGGTGTGACCAACAAGCTAGTATCTTCTCTATGTCACCCAGACTTTACTGTGGATGTGTCTATATGGCCCCCCCTTTGTTCCTTTCAAGTTAATTATAATAATAATTGTAATAATATAATTAGGAGCATCTTTATTCCTATGTGTCTTTCCTTCCAAACCCAGAGACACAAGGCCATAGATCCAGGAAAAGTACACTCATAACAAGTAGCCCACTAAGTAATACCTCTTGTTTCTGTGGGATGAATTCTTCTCCTACTAAACATACACACACACATTCACAGAAACAAATACATACATGAAATCATATATGGGATGGGGTGTTGGGGCAGCTAAGACACTCATTTACCAGTCACAGAGCCATGAAGGGGCATTACAGGTACACTCTCACCAGAGAGACACTCAGAGACCATCTCTGGGAAAACCTGTTCTACTTTTTCAAGCAGCAACAGCAGGAAAGGTTGGAAATCTTGAGAAAACAAGTAAACAAAACTGACCAAATGGCAATACAAAGACTCAAAAAAGAAATGTGTTAGAATCATAGCACACAAATATAGGCCAAGATCTTGGTTAATAAACATTAAAGGTGACTACTCATTTAAAGATTTAAACATAACTTATGGTCTCTCTCTCTTTTTAAATGCAGTTTTAAATATTTACTATTGAAAATGTTACATAGGTCCCCTTTTCCCCTCCGCTGGCCCCTGATAGCCCACCCGCACCACCTGCCCCAAGCCTTCACCACCCTATTGTCTGTGTCCATGGATTATGCATATATGCATACAAGTTCTTTGGTTGATCTCTTCTCACCCACCCACCCCCACCTTTCATCTCAGATTTCACAGTCTGTTCTATTATTCTATGTCTCTGGATCTTATTTTGTTCATCAGTTTATTGTGTTCATTAGATTCCACATATGAATGAGATCATGTGATAGTTGTCTTTCTCTGACTGGCTTATTTTTCTTAGCATAATACTCTCCAGGTCACTCCATGCTCCTTTTTTACTGCTGCATAGTATTCGATAGTATAAATGTACTACAACATTTTTATCCACTCATCTACTGATGGGCACTAGGGCTATATCCAGATCTTAGTTATTGTAAATTGTGCTGCTATCAACATAGGGGTGCATACATTCTTTCTGATTGGTGTTTTGGGTTCTGTTGAATATATTCCTAGAAGTGGGATCACTGGGTCAAATGGAAGTTCCATATTTAATTTTTTGAGAAAATGCCATTCTATTTTCCACAGTGGCTGCACCAGTCTGCATTCCCACCAGCAGTACCTGAGTTCCCTTTTCTCCACATCTTCACCAGCACTTGTCATTTGTTGATGGTAATTTAGATCTCTTACCATAAAGGACATGCTTGATATGCTTACCCTCATATTAAGAACCAAAAAAATATATATATATCCGAACTGGAATTATGAGCAGAGCAAGGATGATGAGCCAGGAACAGAAGGTTACCAGGGTGGAAAGTCCCGGGTACCTAGCAAGGGACAAAACTGGGAAAACAAAGACCTTTCCTCCCCTGGCATATCACTGGCCATAAGGTTTAGACCCCCTGACCTTTTTCTCCCTAAAAATAACATATAGGCCTCAGTTGTGTTTTAATTCCAGGCCCAGAAAAGCAGAAAAACCAGAAAAGTCATGCCTTAGCTGCATTAGGACCAGCTGCATTAACTAATGTCCCCTTTCCCTGGCTTTGACCAATCATCAGAAACCACTACCCTGAAGGAGCAGACCTAGAAAGCTTATAAATACTCTATTGAGACCCTCCTCTGAGACCTACCTAAGATTTCCACCTGTAAGGGAGAGATAAATACCCTCAAATCAAAGGACTTAGTGGGTTCTATCTCTAGGGAGCATGCTCATGCCATTCCTGCCCCCCTCTGCTTCTCCCACAGGCATGTATCTCCTAAACTCCAAGAGATCCCACAAGACTTGCAACCAGGGGAGCAATGGGCAGCAGCATCTCTTTCTGGGCTCATCCCCCTGAAACTGTCTCTATGGCCCTCTTTTCTCTGACTTCCTAGTGAGCCAAAGCAGCCCAGCCTAGTCTCTCCTGTTGCTTCTTCTATGTCCTTCCTTGTTTCACTGTCTTAAGTATGTTTTTGGTGCGACCAATAAATTCTTGCTTACTTTGCTGCACTTCATCTCTTGATTGAAATCTTTCCTGCCAGAAGACAAGAACTGAGGTCTCATCGTCTTACTGGTAACAAAATGAGAAAATACAATAAATTGATGCTGACAGAGACTTCAGAGCAAAGAAAAGTACTAGAGATTGAAAAGGAACATTACATAAAAAAATAAAAAAAGATCAATCCAAGAAGACATTGAAATTCTAAATGCGTAAGCATAAAAATACTTAAAATGTATAATGTAAAATTTGATAGATCTTATAGAAAATGAGCAATAATAACTGAATAGTATAATCAACCAAAATGATCTAATTGCCATATATAGAACACTCCACCCATCAAAAAAAGAATATTCATTTTTAAAGGACTATTCACCAAGATAGACCTCATGCAGGTTCATAAAACAAATCTGAAAAATTTTAAGAGATTCAAATGTGTGTTCTTTGATGGATTCAAACTATAAATTAATAACAAAAAGACAATAGGAGCAGCTCTGACAAAATGTAAATTAAACAGCACATATCAAATAATAATCTGGGAAAAAACCAAGATGGCGGCATAGGTAAACACTGGAGTTAGCTGCCTCGAACAACCACTTCACAAATACAACTAAAAGATGGAACGGACATCACCCAGAACCACAGGAAGACTGGCTGAGGGGAAATTCTTCAACTAGAAGGAAAGAGAACAGCATACAAGACTCAGAGGAGGTGCAGTGCGGAAAATACAAAGGTGCTGAGGTATGCGCGGAGCGGGCTGGTAGCTGAGGGCGTGGTTGTCGTTTTCAATCAGGAGGGAGTCTCAGATTCTGAGCTCCAGTTCTGGGCGAGTCTCTAGGGACCCAAACTCAAATGGGAGAAGCGGGACTGTCTGGCATCGGTCGGAACGCGAGGGAAGCTTTCTCTCCAAGGTTTGCAGTGGTTGCTGGGACTCTGAGAGGCAGAGCCTCTGGGGACGGGACTGAGAGCAGCCATAACTGCTCCCTCCACCCGCCCTGTTGATCCTGTGCGACCCACCCTGCCCAAGCCCGGTGCAGAGCCATTTGCCAGATAGCCTCAGGCAAAGGCTAGATTAGCACCTCCCTAGAGGACAGAAGTTTTCCCACTGCAGACACAGCTGATTCTCACAGCCAGTTGGCCTGGAGGTCAAATCCCCCTAGTATTAACTACAACAATCAAGGCTTAACTACAACAAGACTGCGCACAAAGACCACTAGGGGGTGCACCAAGAAAGCATAAAAAATGCGGAGACAAAGAAACAGGACAAAACTGTCAATGGAGGATATTGAGTTCAGAACCACACTTTTAAGGTCTCTCAAGAGCTGTCTAGAAGCCGCCGATAAAGTTATTGAGATCCTCAAGAAATCTAATGAGACCCTCGATGTTGTGATAAAGAACCAACTAGAAATTAAGCATACATGGACTGAAATAACGAATATTATACAGACTCCCAACAGCAGACCAGAGGAGTGCAAGAATCAAGGCAAAGATTTGAAATGCGGAGAAGCAAAAAACACCCAACCAGAAAAGCAAAATGAAAAAAGAATCTGAAAATACGAAGATAGTGTAAGGTGCTTCTGGGACAGCTTCAAGAGTACCAACATCAGAATTATAGGGGTGCCAGAAGATGAGAGAGACCAAGATATTGAAAACCTATTTGAAGAAATAATGACAGAAAACTTCCCCAACCTGCTGAAAGAAATAGACTTACAAGTCCAGGAAGCGCAGAGAACCCCAAACAAAAGGAATCCAAAGAGGACCACACCAAGACACATCATAATTAAAATGCCAAGAGCAAAAGACAAAGAGAGAATCTTAAAAGCAGCAAGAGAAAGAAACTCAGTTACCTACAAGGGAATATCCATACGACTGTCAGCTGATTTCTCAACAGAAACTTTGCAGGCCAGAAGGGAGTGGCAAGAAATATTCAAAGTGATGAATGCCAAGAACCTACGACCAAGATTACTTTATCCAGCAAAACTATCATTCAGAACTGAAGGTCAGATAAAGAGCTTCACAGATAAGGAAAAGCTAAAGGAGTTCATCACCACCAAACCAGTATTATAAGAAATGCTGAAAGGTATCCTTTAAGAAGAGGAAGAAGAAAAAGGTAAAGATACTAATTATGAACAACAAATATGCATCTATCAACAAGTGAATCTAAGAATCAAGTGAATAAATAATCTGATGAACAGAATGAACTGGTGATTATAATAGAATCAGGGACATAGAAAGGGAATGGACTCACTATTCTTGGTGGGGAAAGGGGTGTGGGAGATGCGGGAAGAGACTGGAAAAAAATTGTTCACCTAAGGATGAGGACAGTGGGGGGGGGGGGGAGTAAGGGCAGAGGGTGGGGTGGGAACTGGGTGGAGGGGAGCTATGGAGGGAAAAAGAGGAACAAATGTATTAATCTGAACAATAAAGATTTACTAAAAAAAAAAATAAAATAAAATTCCATTTATGTCCTACTAAAAAAAACGATAATCCATGAGTCAAAGAGGAAATCTCAAAAGAAATAAAATAATAGAAACTAAGGGAGACACCATTTCAAAATATACGTGATACAGCTAAGTCAGTGCTGACAGGTCATATTCTACCACTAAAATGATTACATTACAATTGAGAAAGAATTTCAAAACATTGACTCAAGTTCTTACCTGAAGAGAATAGAAAAGAAATTGCAAAATAAATCTAAAACGAGCAGAAGAAATAATAAAGAAAATGATAGAAATCAATGATATTGAAAATAGGAAAAAATAATAAAATCAATTAGAAAAGCGGGTTCTTTGAAAAAATCAATAACTGATGAACTTTTAGCAAAACTGACAAAACTTTTCAAAAAGAATTATATTAGGAATGAAATACAAGTTATCACTACAGACCCCGCAGTCATTAAAATGTTAATAAGAATACTGAAAACAACTTTATGTGCATATATTTGGTGACTTACTAGTAGAAATGAACCAAATCTTCTAAAACTATAAACTATCCCAAAATCAACCAATATGGAATAAACAAGCAGATGTATTCATAATCATAAAGTTCATTGAATTATTAATTAAAAGTCTCTTGAAAAAGTAAGCTTTACACTCAGAACATTTCAATGTAGAATCCTACCAAACATTTAACAATTGACAACATTTTTTCACAATCTAAAATAAAAAAAGCTGGAAACTTCCCAACTCATATTATGAGGCCTCTGTTAATCTGATATGAAAACCTCAAAAAGACATATTTAAAACGCAATTATAGACACATTTGATTCTGGTGATGACTACACAAACCTATACATGAGATAAAATAGTGTATAACTAATTACAACATAATGCCAGTAAAACTAGAAAAATCTACATAACATTGCTTGATTTTATCAATGTAAATATCCTGGTTGTGATATTGTGCTACAACTCAGAAAGTATGAGTATACAATAGATTTCTCTCTATTAATTCTTACAACTGCATGTGAATCTACATTTATCTTGAAAATAAATTCAATTGAAGACTGTATGTTATAGTTGAAAAAAACTAGATGTGGAGTCAAAAAAGCATGGAATTTGAGGACTATAACGTACCACAGAGATCACCTTGGCTAAAACCTTATTTTACAGAGAAGACCGGAAGATGGCGACGGGCAGGAAGGCAGGGAGGGAGAGAGTCTGAGAGCGCGAGGGAGTGATAGAGGAGTGTGTGTATGAGGTAGGGACAGTTAGATTCTGCAGGTCTTCTAAGGGGCTGCTAAACCGGGCAGTCTTAGACTGCGGAGCCTCGCTCCCAGCGCAGACACTCCTGGGCAGCCAGCACGGGAACAGAGACTATGCCATCTTGAGAAACAGAGCTGCTTGAGACTAGGATCATGGCCTCAGCACCACCCAGTCTGGTCTCAGATGCAAACCAGGACCCTGCAGCCACTGGGGACAGAGACCTGCGACCACAGCTACAGAGCCACGGACACCAAGAATCATGAAATCCCCGCAGCAGATCTGTGAGTAACAGAGCCCATCCTCCTCCCTGCAGGCTCTCGGGCAGTGCCATAGTAACTGATAGACCCACCCCTTGCCAGGGCCTCAGTGCTGCTACAGGGACCTTAGGCTGAAAGTGCGCAAACACTGGGAACTTGTCCCTTGCAGCGCAGGCTAAGGGAGCCTTGGCCTGGAAGTGCACGGACACCGGGAACTTGTCCCTTGCAGCACAGGCTAGGGGAGCCTTAGCCTGGGAGCTAACGCGCAAACACTGGGAACTTATTCCTTGCAGCACTGGCACCAGGACCCTGATTCTCTGGGCAGGAGGCAACACCAAGCACCAGTGACCTGACTGTGTTTCTTATCACCTGCTTCTGGGATCTCTGATTCCCTGTGCATTCATACTAAGGGCCAGTGATTCCAATTCTTGGTGCATGTGCACACAGGAACCCTGATTCTCAATGCAAGTCTGTGCGAAGCAACAGAGACTCTGATACTGGATTCTTGGGGAACTCTGACTCCTGGTGCATGCTAGGGGGCTCTGATTTTCAACACACTCCAGGGGGTTCTCTGTTTCAGCATGGTGCAGGCAGGGTCCCTGATTCTAAGTGCACACACAAGGCCACATTGAGCGCTGGTAACACTGACTCTGAGTGAGCCTGGTTCCCACCAACCCACAACAACCACACATCTTAGTGTCAGAGCTCTTCAGTGACACTAGGGTGGTGTGAAGTTCCCACTGCACACGGCCCAGGCCCATGCAACTCAACATTTGAACCATTTGGAGATAATCAGAATGGGGAGATGACACAACCCCAGAGGAAAGAAAATGAAGAGTTTCCAAGAAAGGAAATTAATGAAATTGAAGCATGCAACATGACAGAAAAAGAATTCAGAGTAATAGTTGTACAATTCATTCACCGGATGGATGAGAAAATCAACAACTTACGCAAGAATCAGGAAGAAATGAAAAGTGATATAGCTACAATAAAAAACACCATGGAAGTTTTAAACAGTAGACTAGAAGAAGCAGAGGACATAATTAGTGAGTTAGAAGATAAGGTAGAGAAACAAACTCAATCTGAACAGCAACTGGAGAAAAAAATTAAAAAAAACAGGAGGAGAGCCTAAGGGAGCTTTGGGACAACATGAAACGAAGTAACATATGCATAATAGGGCTTCCAGAAGGAGAAGAAGAGCAGCAAGGATTAGAAAATCTATTTGAAGAAATAATAACAGAAAACTTCCCGGATATGGGGAAGAAAAAAGTTACAAAAGTATAGAGAGTCCCAAGCAAGATTAACCCCAAAAGACCCACACCAAGACACGTCATAATAACAATAGCAAATGTACACAACAGAGAGATAATCTTAAAGGCTGCAATAGAGAGACAGAGAGTTACCTACAAAGGATCCCCCATCAGATTATCAAATGATTTTTTAACAGAAACACATCAAGTTAGAAGGGAATGGAAGGAGGTATACAAAGTGTTGCAAAGCAAAGGACTGAATTCAAGAATACTCTATCCAGAAAGACTATCAATCAAAATTGAAGGGGAAATCAGGAGCTTTGCAGACAAAAAAAAGGTAAGGGAGTTTATCACTACCAAGCCAGCAATGCAAGAGATGCTAAAGGGAATTCTGTAAAAAGAAGAAATATAAAGGTAAGAAAGGACACAAGCACAAAAATAGAAATGACTACAAGCAAATACCTTTCAATAATAACTTTAAATGTAAACGGACTAAATGCTCCAATCAAAAGACATCGAGTGGCTGACTGGATAAAAAGACATGACCCACATATATGCTGTCTACAAGAGACCCACCTCAACACAGACTGAAAGTGAAGGGATGGAAAATATCTTTCAGGCAAATGGAAATGAAAAAAAAGCTGGGGTAGCAATACTTTTATCTGACAAAATAGACCTCAAAGTGAAGGCCATAACAAGAGATAAGGAAGGCCACTTCATAATACTAAAGGGATCAATACAACAAGAGGATATAACCCTGATAAACATATATGCACCCAATGCAGGAGCACCCAAATACATGAAAAACCTCCTGGAAAATAACAAGGGAGAGATCAACAACAACACAATCATAGTAGGGGACTTAAACACACCACTGACATCACTGGATAAATCCTCTAGGAAAAAACTCAGCAAAGAAACAGGAATTCTAAATGACTCACTAGATCAAATGGACTTAATTGACATCTTCAGAACATTTCACCCCAAAGCCACGGAATATACATTCTTCTCAAGTGCACACGGGACATTTTCAAAAATAGACCACATATTGGGTCACAAGCAAAATCTCCCCAAATTCAAGAAGATTGAAATCATACCAAGCATCTTCTCAGACCACAATGGCATAATATTAGAAATAAACTACAAAAAACACAAACACTTGGAAGCTGAATAGCATGCTACTCAATATTGATTGAGTTAACAATGAGATCAAAGAAGAAATCAAAAACACCCTGGAAACTAAAGACAATAACAGCACAACAATCCAAAATCTATGGGACACAATGAAAGCAGTCCTGAGAGGGAAGTTTATAGCTCTACAGGCCTATATCAAAAAACAAGAAAAAAATGGTAGTAAATCATCTAACTCTACAACTCAAAGAATTAGAAAGAGAACAACAAGAAAAGCCCAGAGTGAGCAGAAGGAAGGAGATAATAAAGATTAGAGCAGAAATAAATGACATAGAGACCAAAAAAACAATACAAAAGATCAATGAAACCAAGATATGTTTCTTTGAAAGGATTAACAAGATTGATGAACTTCTAGCCAGGCTCACCAAGAAGCAAAGAGAGAGGACTCAAATAAACAAAATCAGAAATGAAAGAGGAGAAATAACGACAGACCCCACAGAAATTCGAAGAATTGTTAAAAAATAATATGAACAACTCTACTCTAACAAACTAGACAACCTAAAGGAAATGGACATATTCCTAGAAAAATACAATCTTCCAAAACTCAATCCAGAAGAACCTAAAAATCTCAATAGGCTAATAACTATGGAAGAAATTGAAGCAGTCATCAAAAAGCTCCCAGCAAACAAAATCATGGGGCCTGATGGCTTCACAGGGGAGTTTTACCAAACATTCAAGGAAGAACTAAAACCTATCCTCCTCAGACTACTACAAAAAATTCAAGAGGAAAGAACACTTCCCAGGTCATTCTATGAAGCCAGCATCACCCTAATACCAAAACCAGATAGAGACAACACAATGAAAGAGAATTACAGGCCAATATCCCTCATGAACATAGATGCCAAAATACTCAACAAAATTCTAGCAAATCAGATCCAGCAATACATCAGAAAGATCATACACCATGACCAAGTAGGATTTATCCCAGGGATGCAAGGATGGTACAATACCTGCAAGTCAATAAACATGATACATCACATAAACAAATTGAGAGATAAAAATCACAATCATATCAATTGATGCAGAAAAAGCATTTGACAAAATTCAACACCCTTTCTTTTCTTTTTTTTTTTAAATATATTTTTATTGATTTTTTACAGAGAGGAAGGGAGAGAGTTAGAGAGTTAGAAACATCGATGAGAGAGCAACATCTATCAGCTGCCCACTGCACACTCCCCACTGGGGATGTGCCTGCAACCAAGGTACGTACCCTTGACCGGAATCGAACCTGGGACCCTTCAGTCCGCAGGCCGATGCTCTATCCACTGAGCCAAACCGGCCAGGGCATCACCCTTTCTTGATAAAAATTCTCAGCAATTGGGAATAGAAGGATCATACCTCAACATAATAAAAGCCATATATGACAAACCCGCAACCAACATCATAATCAATGGGCAAAAACTAACACCATTTCCCCTAAAAACAGGAACAAGACAGAGATGCCCCCTCTCACCACTCCTGTTCGGCATAGTACTGGAAGTACTGGCCATTGTGATCAGACATGAAGAAGAAGAAATAAAAGGCATCCAAATTGGAAAAGAAGAAGTAAAACTGTCCTTATTCGCAGATGACATGACTCTGTACATAGAAAACCCTAAATACTCCATCAAACAATTATTAGACTTAATAAATGAATTCGGCAATGTAGCAGGATACAAAATTAATGCCAAGAAATCTAAGGCATTTCTTTACACCAATAGTGAACTTACAGAAAAGGAGACTAAAAAAGCAATCCCACTTACCATCGCACCAAAAAAATTAAGATACCTAGGAATAAACTTAACTAAGGAGGTAAAAGATTTATATGCGAAAAACTACAGGACACTTAAAAAAGAGATAAAGGAAGATATAAACAGGTGGAAGGATATACCATGTTGATGGACTGGTAGAATCAACATCATCAAAATGTGTATACTACCCACAGCAATCTATAGATTCAATGCAATCCCCATTAAATTACCAATGGCATATTTCACAGATCTAGAACGAACGTTTCAAAAATTCATCTGGAATAAAAAACACCTCAAATAGCTGCTGCAATCCTGAGAAAGAAGAACAAAGTAGGTGGGATCTCAGTACCAGATATCAAGCTGTATTACAAAGCCACTGTTCTTAAAACAGTTTGGTACTGGCACAAGAACAGACATGGATCAATGGTATATTATAGAGAACCCAGAAATCGACCCAAACCACTATGCCCAATTAATATTCAGCAAAGGAGGCAAGAGCATACAATGGAGTCAAGACAGTCTGTTCAATAAATGGTGTTGTGTGGGAAACCGCCTATTGTCTTCACTAGCAGAGAGGTATTACAGAGAACCTGAAAGGCTGGTGACCCTTGAATCCCTAGTAAAGGTCAGAGCTGTGCACCCACTGTTAGTCCAGACAATGATAGCTGAAGCAACTTCCCCACCAGATAGTCATGTAAATCCTTATTGATAATATAGTCTGTGTGTTACTGGAACTTGCCTGCCTAAGGGCTATGGGTGTATCCCAAACCAATAAAAGGTTGGCGAGGCCTGAGCACCAGTGGAGGTCCTTCCCCTTGAGTTGGACTTACCCGCCTGGCCCTTCAATATTTCCAAATTATCTCTTGTCTCTTCTGTTTCATTTGTGTGCGGCTCCTCTCCCAGGTCCTGAACCCTGAACCACGGGGGACATGGGTGGAAACATTTACAACATCTGGCGCCCAACGGGAACTCTGGAAGTGAAGACTTCTCCTAGAGCGAAAAAAACGAAGATTCACCGTAAAGGTGGGAAAGGTTTCACCGTAAAGGTGGGGAGATATTTCACTGCACACAAAAGCCCACGTTCAGCTGCAGAAGTCGTGATCTGTAAGTAGGGTGGGAACCTCTTCTTTAGCCAGGCTAATGGGGCAGGGTTCAGCTTTAAAAAAGTAAGAAAAGCTTTATTGTAGACTATTGGTTTGTATGCTTAAGGATAAAGGAATTAAACGTTCAGAAAATATTCTCTTACAGTTTTTGCACATTATTATAGAACATAACCCTTGGTTCCCTGAAGAAGGTACATTAGATCTTGAATGTTTGGCAAAGAGTAACTCAGAACTTGAAAAAAGCTCAGCAGCAGAAAAATACTTACCTCAAAAAAACAAAAAACAAAAAACACACACACACCTGTTTTTCCATGGGGAACACAATATTGCATTTGCTAGAGCCTTTTAGAGAGGCTAAGGAGGAGCTTCCTTGCCTGGTTCCCTCCGCTTCTCCTAGAGATGAGTGGGAAGAAAAATTGGAGGAATGGCCTTCATGGACCCCTCCACCTACATGTCCTAATCCTGAAACATTTAATTTGCCACCAATAGGGCCGCCAATAGAATCATCTATACAGAGAGCCATCAGAAAAAGGAATGAAGGACATGTTGGTGGAAGAAAGGCTTGCTTTTCCTATCATACAGATAGCTGACCCACAGCTCCTGAACAGATAATAAGACACCATGAAAAAATTGACTTTAAAATGATAAAGGCCTTACGTGAAAGTATAGTTCAAAATGGTCCAATGGCTCCTTTTACAGGAAAAATTATGAATAATATTTCTGAAGCATTCTTAGTTCCTTATGATTGGTATTCTCTAGCTCATGCAACTCTGGATGGAGGAGATTATTTACTATGGAAGGGAGAATTTTTGGAAAAATATCAGGAACAAGCCCATACAAACTGCGGGCTGAATGCTCAAATAACTTATGAAATGCTAGCAGGACTGGGACAATATAATGACGTGCAAAATCAGTTAGATTATGTGCAACAGGCATATGAGCAAATTAGAGTTTGTGGAAGGAAAGCTTGGTGGGCTTTACCAGCAAAAGGGGACCCTGAGGGAGCTTTTAGTAAATGTATGCAGGGGCCTTTAGAATCATTTTCTGATTTTGTGGTTCGTCTTACTCGAGCAGTGAGACGACAGATTCAACATGAGACAGCAGGAGACATTTTAATTCAGCAATTAGCTTATGAAAATGCCAATGATGATTGTAAGAAATGCCTGATGCCTCTGAGAAAAGGTAGTACCATTACAGAAATGATTCGAGCTTGTCAGAATGTGGGGTCAGGCACTTTTCAAGCAAATTTACTCGCCGCCACTGTAACCGTAAAAAATAAAAAGTGTTATAACTGTGGAAAAACAGGACATTTTAGAAAAGAATGTAGGCAACTAAGAAGGACACAAGGTGGCGCTCTAGGGAAAGCTGCGAACATCCCACCTCCTAAGTGATTAACACAGATCCAATCTCTTGGTGTCCTAGGTGCCAGAAGGGCTACCATTGGGCCGGCCATTGTAAATCGAGATTCCATAAAAATGGGCAGCTGTTAGATCAAGACACAGGGTATGGCCAACCGCAGGGAAACGGCCAGAGGGGCTACCCAGCCCCGTCATTAAAAGGGGAGAGCTGCCCTGCAAAGCCCATAGTGGACTCTCTGATACGGGCCACTCCAGGGAGCGCAGGCCTAGATCTTAACGGTAGTATAGTGGTCACTTTGACCCCCAATATGGCTCCGAAAGCTGTTCCTATAGGAATCTGGGGACCTGTGACACCAGGAACTTTAGTATTAATTTTAGGTAGGAGTGGAAACACTCTGAAAGGATTAACTGTTTTGCCTGGGGTCATAGATTCAGACCTAGAGGGAGAGATTAAAGTTATATTAGAATGTAATCATATTATGCAAATTACTCCAGGACAAAGAATTGCTCAGATACTACTTTTACCTTATGTTCAGCAAGGTGAGGCTATAAACAGGAAAAGAGGGGCGCAAGGATTTGGAAGCTCAGACATCTATTGGATACAGGAAATTAGCAAAACCGTCCTATGATTAATTTGAGAATAGAAGGAAAAATGTTTAAGGGCTTAGTAGACACTGGGGCAGATGTCAGCGTTATCAGCAAAGAATTCTGGCCTCCAAGTTGGTCCGTGGTAGAAGCTATGGGCTCCATTAGGGGGGTGCAGTCTTAAGGTGGCAAGATGAGGAAGGACAGACAGGATGGTTTCAGCCCTATATTGTCTCTGGAATTGCAGTCAATTTATGGGGCAGGGATGTCTTAGAAGGTTTACAAGCTTGTATTATTACCGGCAAAGGACAGCAGTTTATAACTCAGATGGGATATTAGACTGGTCAAGGCGTAGAACCCATCCAAGCCAAAGGAAACCCAGGAAGATGAGGATTAGGATATCAACCTTTTTAGGAGTGGTCACTGCTCAATCTCCTCACCCCCATGCTGATCCTATACAATGGAAAGATGATAAACCTATATGGGTGGATCAGTGGCCATTAACCAAGGAGAAATTAAGTCATATTCATGAATTGATACAGGAACAAATAGAAGCTGGTCACATGGAGCCTTCCAATAGCCCTTGGAATATGCCTGTATTTATTATACCTAAGAAGGTGGCAGAAAAATGGAGATTGTTACATGATCTTAGAGCGGTTAACACTACTGTGCATAACATGGGAGCTTTACAGCATGGACTCCCTGCGCCTTCACAAATCCTTCTAGATTGGCCTCTTATAGTAGTAGATCCTAAGGATTGTTTTTTCACCATTCCCTTGGCACCTCAAGATAAACACAGATTTAGCTTTTCAGTGCCATCTATTAATAATATATAACCCATGAGAAGATATCAGTGGAAGGTTTTGTGTGTTACTGGAACTTGCCTGCCTAAGGGCTATGGGTGTATCCCAAACCAATAAAAGGTTGGCGAGGCCTGAGCACCAGTGGAAGTCTTTCCCCTTGAGTTGGACTTACCCCCTTGGCCCCCCCAATATTTCCAAATTATCTCTTGTCTCTTCTGGTTCATTTGTGTGTGGCTCCTCTTCCAGATCCTGAACTCTGAACCACGCGGGAAGTGGGGGGAAACATTTACAACGGTGTTGGGAAAATTGGACAGATACATGCAAAAAGATGAAACTAGACCACCAATTTACACCATACACAAAAATAAACTCAAAATGGATAAAGGGCTTAAACGTAAGATGGGAAACCATAAAAAATACTAGAGGAATCCACAGGCAACGAAATCGCAAACATATGCCGAAGGAATTTCTTCTCTGATACTGCTCCTAGGGCAATGGAAACTAAAGAGAAAATAAACAAATGGGACTACATCAAAATGAAAAGCTTTTGCACAGCAAAGGAAACCATCAACAAAACAATAAGAAAGCCCACTGCATGGGAGAACATATTTGCCAATGATATCACCGATAAGGGTTTAATCTCCAACATTTACAGGGAACTCATGCAACTTAACAAAAGGAAGATAAACAATCCAATCAAAAAAGGGGCAACGGACCTAAATAGACACTTTTCAAAAGAGGACATACAGAAGGCTGAAAGACATGAAAACATGCTCAAAGTCACTAATTATATGAGAGATGCAAATCAAAACGACAATGTGGTATCATCTCACACCTGTCAGAATGGCTATCATCGACAAAGCAACAAACAACAAGTGTTGGAGAGGATGTGGAGAAAAAGGAAACCTGCTGCACTGCTGGTGGGAATGCAGACTGGTGCAGCCACTGTGGAGAGCAGTATGGAGTTTCCTCAAAAAACTAAAAATGGAACTCCCATGTCACCCAGTGATTCCACTTCTAGGAATATATCCCAAGAAGCCAGAAACACCAATCAGAAAGGATATATGCACCCCTATGTTCATAGCAGCACAATTCACCATAGCTAATATTTGGAAACAGCTTAAGTGCCCATCAGCAGATGAGTGGATTAAAAAACTGTTGTACATCTACACAATGGAATACTACGCTGTGGTAAAAAAGAAGGAATTATTGCCATTTGCAACGGCATGGATGGAACTGGAGAGCATTATGCTAAGTGAAATAAGCCAGTCAGAGAAAGATAAATACCACATGATCTCACTCATTTGTGGAATATAGAGAACAACATAGACTGATGAACAGGGACAGACCCAAAGACAGAGAAACAGCAATCAGACTATCAATCCCCAGAGGGAAAGTAGGGGAGGGAGGGGGTAAGGGGGAGAGATCAACCAAAGAACTTGTATGCATGCATATAAGCCAAACCAATGGACAGGGACAACAGGGGAATGAGAGCATGAGTTGGCGGGGGGGGGGGGGTGGGGTGGGCAGGGAGGTTGGGGGTTAATGGGAAATGAAGACACATTTGTAATACCTTAACCAATAAAGAAATTAAAAAAAACAAAACACCTTATTTTACAGATGAGGAAACAGAGACATAGAGATTTATTTTTTCAAGGTCAAAAAGGAAGTTAGTGACAGTGTCAGAAAACCTAAGCTTGTCCCATCTCTGCCTTTTATAAGCTGTGGTCTTATGCAACTTAATCTCACTTAGCCTTTTTTTTTTTAAATCTATAAATTAGGGATAATAGAATCATCCCCAACAATTGATGAAGATTCTTATAAGGATCAAGTGAGATAACCTATGTGAAATTGCTTTTGAAACTATAAAGTTCTATCTCTTTCAGAATGATGAATAAAATAATAATTATGAAAGTGCTTTTAAAAGATAAGAACTCCACATAAGTGTGAATAATTGCAAAGAACAAGATGTTCAGAATGGAATTATTTCAAAACTCTGTAAGCCTACATATTTTAAATTGCTTCTAAAGAGTGCTGTTATAGAAGATGTGGCTTTTTATTTACTTTAACTTGCCCCATAGGAAGTAATTGCATTGTTTCATTGAAATGAAATATTAAAATAATTTAATAATGAATTATTAAAATAATTCAGATGTAAAATGTTTTCAATTAAATTATTTTTGAATATACTTAGTTTATTAAACCACAAATTTACATTTGTATTAGGTGAATTTTTAGGTAACATATCTGCTCTTTTATCCTATATAGCTATATTATGGCAAATAGAATTTTCTGGTTTCATATTGAGGCATTGCATCCTTTTTGTACCATTTCCATATGCCTGTTGCCTAAATTAAATTATCCATAATGATAGTATGCAATTATTTTAAGAAAAGATGAATCAGCTTAGTACCCTATTAACCTTGAAGGGTGCAGAAGTATACAAATGACTAGCTAGAAAACTAATCATTAAAAAGTATTTATTTCAAAGAAAAGAAAGGTCTATTAAATAGCTCATTATGAAAGTAAATTTAGAATTTTTAACATCTTTATTACCCATAAGAAATAAAAAAATCTGTCCTAGTCAACTCCTTGTAAAGTAAAAGTGAAATAGGTTTTTTCCCCAAGTTATAATCTGTACAGCTTTACATAGTCCATGCTGTGTTTGAAGGGGTTTTACATATCATATTATGAGAAGATCTAGCCTCTTATATTTTAAATTAATTATTTGTATTAACCTGTTTTGTATTTCCAAATACATTTTTGGACTTACAGTAACCATGCCTGGCAAATTTCTAATCAAAGTTCAATAATGCATGTGTGGTATTTCTTGGGAACTTGAAGAGTAATAGATCATTTCAGCTTGGCACATTAATAAAGTTTAGTAAACAAATGCAGTTTGTGCATTAAAGTTTTAGATTTCCATTAATATGCCCTCTAGAAGCCACCTCACTTTAGTACGCTTTATCCTTTTCTGTAATATAATTTGAACTTCCTTTGCAGGTAAATTTAGTTGCTGAGACATTAAATATTAACACCTCCATGTCTCAAGAGACTCAAAGATGCTATGTTGAAGTTTTGCTGCTATGAAATTTATAAAAATTTATAGCTGTAAGTAAAATTTAAAGCATTTAAGTCACATGTAGATTAGATCATAAGACAATATTTTTGGATGCTATGCAAGTTGGATTCTTGCTGAATTTAAACATGGTTAAAAATATGTAATGATGTAGGCATCATGTATAGACTTTTAAACACTATCAAATTCAAACTACTGTTTCTTGTAGGAAAAAAAAGTATTTCTTTCATGTTTGAGTGCCAGCTTGGTCTCTGATGCATAACTCTCTTTTACTAGATAGTTGTAATTATCCTTGAAAATACCACCACTATGTTTAACATAATCACAAAATTATACTAACAGGAAGGCTTAATTTTGTTCCATAATAAGCAATATTTCATGAGAACACTATAAGTGAGAAAAAGAAAACCAATTAACTCTAGAAATTTCAAATAAATTATTATGGGAAGTTACACAACACTGGATGAACTAAAAACTTAAATTTATTCATATTTATTATTTGTAAACAGAGCCTCCAGGGAGGCAATATAGTATAGCATAATAGTTAAATACATATTTTGGGAGGGCTGGTCATTGTTTGAGGTACTGGCTCTACCATTTGATGATTAAATATCATTGAAAAATTATTTAGCCAAAGCTGTCTCACCTATCAATTAAGAAAAATAAGAATAAATATATATTTTAAAGTGACATGAAGATAAATAGATATTACATTAACATTGGGCCAGGTGCAGAGCAATCACTGAAGAAATCAAACTACTATATATTAATGTGACATAGCTAAAAGTATAAATTATTTGGATAATCTACCTGCTAATTGCTGGGGGCATATTCAAGGATTGAAAACACTTGTCATCTGGAGAACTGTAAATATGATGATGAAGGGACCAAAATTCCACCACCCTGAAGCTTCCTTTTTTTGGATATTGATTTTAAGCTGCTTATTAAGAAACAAAAGATTCATAAAGAACCTTTGACCCTTCTCTCTTTCCTGCCCAAGAGTTTCAGACAGAGAAACCTGCTTCAAGAACAAAGCTTAAGATGTTGTCTTAGCCTAATTTGAATTAAGTATGATTTAAAAAGGGGGTGGGTTCTATGCAGGCACTTGTTAGCTATATACCACCTGTGTCCCATTGTTTCTAAGTCACCTACTAAAGATTTTCCTGCCCTGTGTTCTTCTCTTCCTCAATAACTTGTAAATTACCCATTCTCACATCTGAAATATAGTACCCCATCCTCACCTTTCTCCTTTATCCAAAAATATCTTATATACCCAGTGTTGCCTCAATCTTTGCAATTTTCATGCCTATGTGAATTCTTCATTTACATGTATTAATCTTTTTTTTTCTTGTTAATCTGTCTCTGTTAATGTGGTTGTTTGCCTAGTCAGAAGATTTCCAAAGATGGGAGAAAAATTAATATTTGTTTAGCCCTCACAATGGCAATATAAAACGATGTGTATGGGAAGCCACCCACTGCTGATACTATCATGAGAGTGCAACAAGGAACGTGGAAGGTGGATGGACCTTGGGCATTAGCAGGGATGAAGCTAAGCACCTCATCTGTTGAAATAGACAGTGGTGGCTCAAAGCAATTCCCTAACCTGATAATCTTTTTACTGTTTACCAAACTTTACCTTTGATATGCCTGTATGCATTGCTAAAGGGCAAATTTGTATTCAAGTAAATAAAAAGCGGACTGGACAGAGGTCAGTGTGCTCTACATGAAAGAGACACCACATGGCCCCCACCCCTTAATAATTCATATTTCTTGTCTAGTGTTTTCATTTGTGTGTCGGCTTCTCCTTCAGATCCTGAACCCTAGCCATGCAGGTCGCAGCATTCTGGCTCCCCCAAAGGAGACTGAAGGAGAAGATTCACCTGAGCATAAAATGAAGTGAAAAAGGAAAAGTGGAAATTCACTGGAAAGGTGGGAAGTTCACCACACACAGAGCCTGTACCAACTGCAGAGTCACGCAACCAAAACTCCTCCAAGCCCATGTGGATTCCTGCAAGGAACATTAAACTTCAACATGGATCCAAGAGAGGAACTGACCAGACTAATGAGGACCTTGCAGCTGGAGCCTCACCCTGTACCTGCAGCTGCAGACAGACAACTACTCCAGCCCCAAAAAGCAGTAGCCCAAAGCAACATGATAAAGACAAGGAATGGGAGGAGAATGGGACAGATGGCAAACAGTCTGGAGATGACCCAGGGGATGGTGAAAAAGACAGTCCAGAAAGCTGAGCAAATTTGTGAGGAGACAAAAACCCCAAGAACACCTGAGAATGTTTTCCTTGCCATAATGGCAGCCATCAGTTGTGCATCTGCAGATGCGGAATGAAAAGTATTAAAAGGACTTAAGCCCTACAGATGGCATACACTTTTCAAGATTTATTAAGAAAACAAAGAGGAGGTGATGCAGGAAGGCACCCACTGCCAATACTATCATGAGGGTAGGGTGGGGTGAGAAGCTTGGCTTCCTCCATCGCCAGGGAAACCTGCTGCACTGCTGGTGGGAATGCAGACTGGTGCAGCCACTATGGAAGACAGTATGGAGTTTCCTTAAAAAACTGAAAATGGAACTCCCATTTGACCCTGTGATCCCACTTTTGGAATATATCCCAAGAAACCAGAAACACCAATCAGAAAGGATATATGCACCCCTATGTTCATAGCAGCACAATTCACCATAGCTAAGATCTGGAAACAGCCTAAGGGCCCATCAGTAGATGAATGGATTAGAAAACTTTGGTACATCTACACGATGGAATACTATGCTGCTCTAAAAAGGAAGGAACTCTTACCATTTGCAACAGCATGGATGGAACTGGAGAGCATTATGCTAAGTGAAATAAGCCAGTCAATGAAGGAAAAATACCACATGATCTCACTCATTCATGGACAATAGAGACCATTATAAACTTTTGAACAATAATAGATACAGTGGCAGAGCTGCCTCAAACAGATTGTCAAACTGCAGTGGGAAGGCCAGGGAGGGTTGGGGGGCAGGAGGTAGGGGGGTAAGAGATCAACTAAAGGACTTGTATGCATGCATATAAGCATAACCAATGGACATAAGACACTGGGGGATAGGGGAGGCCAGGGGACTGTCTAGGGCAGGGGGATAAAATGGACACATATGTAATACCCTTTGTAATACTTTAAGCAATAAAAAAAAAAAGAAAACAAAGAGGAGGTGATGCAGGAAGCCACCCACTGCCAATACTATCATGAGAGTAGGGTGGGGTGAGAAGCTTGGCTTCCTCCATAGCCAGGGGCAACCCAAGCCTCCTGCTTGCTCCAGCTCCGTGGCTGCTGACTGCCATCTTGGTTGGGTTAATTTGCATGTAACTGCTCTGATTGGCTGGTGGGTGTGGCTTAAGGTGTAGCGAAGGTATGGTCAATTTGCATGTTTGTCTTTTATTAGTGTAGATATACTAGTGGCCCATTGCATGAAGATTTGCAAAATACGCCTTCCCTCTGGCTGCTGACACCAGTTTTTCTCCGGAACCTGGGACCTAGGCCTTTGGTCTGGCTGCGGCAGCAAGGCTTGGCTTCTCCCCCGGTGACCCACACCCCTAGTCCCTCCTTGAGCGGAGCTCAGGGCCGGCGGGAAACTTGGCTTCCTCCATTGCTGGGAGCAACCCAAGCCTCCTGCTCACTCCAGCTCTGTGACCGCTGCCATCTTAAGTTGTCTTCAGTCTTTGCTCCACCCCTGCATATGCAAATTAACCGCCATCTTTGTTGGGTTAATTTGCATAGTCACTCTGATTAGCTGGTGGGTGTAGTGGAGTGGCAGAGTGATGGAGTGATGGTGAATTTGAATGTTTCTCTTTTATCATATTGGATATATATATATATATATATATATATATATATATATCCTATACCAATAAAAGAGAAAAATGGTAATTGGCATACAACCGATACCTTTTTCATTGGCTAATCAGCGAGATATGCAAATTAACTGTCAGCCAAGATGGCAGCTGGCAGCCAGGCAGCTGAGAATAGGAGGCTTGGTTGCCCCAGCGATGGAGAAAGTCAAGGATCCCCGCAGCTGCGGGGCTCTGAGCTCCTGAAGCAACAACTCCAAAAGATACAATGTTTCAATTATAGAAGCTAAAAGATGGCGGTTAATTTGCATACTCAGGCTCCAAGCAGAGAGAAGCCAAACAGCCCTGAAGCAGCAGGGCAGAGAGGCCTCAGGGCCTGGGATCAGCAGAGTCGAGAGGCCTCCCGGCCCCACGATCAGCGGAGCGGAGAGGCCTCCCAGCCCCGGTGATCAGCGGAGTCGAGAGGCCTCCCAGCCCCGGTGATCAGCGGAGTCGAGAGGCCTCCCGGCCCCGGTGATCAGCAGAGCCGAGAGGCCTCCCGGCCCCGGTGATCAACGGAGTCGAGAGGCCTCCCGGCCCCGGTGATCAGCGGAGCCGAGAGGCCTCCCAGCCCCGGTGATCAGCGGAGTCCAGAGGCCTCCCGGCCCCGGTGATCAGCGGAGCCGAGAGGCCTCCCGGGCCCGGTGATCAGCGGAGCCGAGAGGCCTCCTGGCCCCGGTGATCAGCGGAGCCGAGAGGCCTCCCGGCCCCGGTGATCAGCCGAGAGGCCTCCCAGCCCCGGTGATCAGCGGAGTCCAGAGGCCTCCCGGCCCGTGATCAGCGGAGTCGGAGGCCCCGCGATCAGCGGAGCAGAGAGGCCTCCGGGCCAGGGATCAGGGGAGCCGAGAGGCTTCCTGGCCCTGGGATCAGCAGAGCAGCGAGGCTTCCCAGCACCGGGATCAGTGTGACAGGGTGCAGAGCCCCAACCCTCTGATCGGCCCTGCTCTGTGCATGACAGGAGTGGCGCTGCAACCTCCCTATGGACCCTGCCTTGAGTGTGACAGGGGGTGGTGCCCCAACCCCCCAATCGGCCCTACCCTGAGCATGACTGAGGGTGGCATGGCAACCTCCCAATCCGCCCTGCTCTGTGCATGACAGGAGGCGGGGCCCCAACTCCCCAATGGGCCCTGCTCTGAGCCCGACCAGGGGTTACACCTAGGATTAGGCCTGCCCTCTGCCACCCGGGAGCAGGCCTAAACCAGCAGGTCCTTATCTCCTGATGGGTCCCAGACTGTGAGAGGGCACAGGCCAGGCTGGGGGACCTCCTCTCCCAACCCCGAGTGCACAAATTTTTGTGCACCGGGCCTCTAGTATATATATATGTATGTATGTAAGGGCATCTCTCTGAGGTTGACTAGAAAAGGGTAGCAAGGAGAAGAAAGAATAAATAAGTTAATACAAATGAGGCAGGGTGGTAAAAAGTTAGGAAAATTTCTTTGCCAGTGAAATGGGAAAATTGAGACAGATAGCAGATTCAAACTGGCCCCATCCAGCACCCTGACTCACCTGCTTCCTTCTCCCTTGCACAACCACTCCCTTAAGCATTAAGCCCTCAGGACAAGGAGGTTCTGATTGGCATCAAATAATCTTAGGAACAAAGCCTTGCGTCTATTGACCACAGAGACAGAGTTTTGATAAAATTAGAGATAACACAGGCTTGTGTTTTAGCTCCAGACCCATAAAAGCAGCAAAATCAAATGAAGTTACACTATGGCTTACATCAGGACCAGATGCAATGACTAATGACACCCTTGCCCTAGCACCAACTAATCAGTAAAGACCACCACCTGGAAAGCTGATAAATATTCTATTAAGATCCTCTCCCTAAGACCATCCTTAAAATTTCCACCTTTAGAAAACAGATAAAAATCCTAAGGCAAGAACTTTGATAACTTTGTATGGCCCTTGAATGATGTTATAAAAATCTAAATGGCATTTGGCAGAAAAAAGTTTCCCTACCCCTGCTCTGTTGCATGCCTGGTGCTCTGCCTTTCCTCATCCCCCTACCCCCACTTATCCTGAGGCACTTATATTTGATTTATTTCCCCAAGGGCCCTTCTTTTGTCTCAGTAACTTGCTTCCTGAGTCCATGCAACCCAGCTGGCTGACTTACTCTGTCTCTGTGACTTTATTTTTAAGGGGCCAAGGCAGCCACACCTAGGCTTTACTTGTCCTTGTGTTTCCAAAAGGCAGGCAGCTCTGCCTAGGCTATCTCCTATTGCTATGATCTTGACTCTTCTACGTTAAGCCCTTCCTTTCTTTCACTGTACCCAGCATTAATAAATGTACTCTCAAAATCACCTGGACTCATATGGTGAAATCTTTTCTACACAAAAATCAAGAACCGAAAGCCCACATTGCCACCAGCAAAAAGAATTACTGTAATGTTTAATAGGTAGTGTAGTAAAATAGATAAAATATATAATTGTAATTAGAGCTAAATTATTTGATATCTTTTTAAGTTCCTCTCCAAGTTTGTATCATGGAAATTTGGCCCACTTAATCCAAGGAGAAATTCTGATCCTGAATAATGTATGGAAACACTCTACCATCTACAACTATAAGGAGTGAATAAAAATAAAAGAGATGTGTGCTTAGATTTAAAATAGTAATAATAATAATTGTCAAAATTATTCAACACAAAGTATTGAATAATATAGTTAAGGAAAATAATATTTAATTAAATGCTACTTTCATCTACATTTAAAATACTTTGAGCTTACTCAATGTGTACAACTATGGTACTACATAAACAGAATCAGCAACTAATACATTTCAAATGTGTTTTTTTTATTAACAAAACTTTTGTTGACAACTATAATAAAACAACAACATATTTCTAGAAATGTGGAAGATGATTTCAAAAGAGGACATTCAGAAAGCCAAGAGACATATGAAAACATGCTCAAAGTCACTAATCATCCGAGAGATGCAAATCAAAACAGCAATGAGGTACCAGCTCACACCGGTCAGACTGGCTATCATCAACAAATCAACAAACGACAAGTGCTGGTGAGGATGTGGAGATAAAGGAACACTTGTGCACTGCTGGTGGGAATGCAGACTGGTGCAGCCACTATGGAAGACAGTATGGAGTTTCCTTAAAAAACTGAAAATGGAACTCCCATTTGACCCTGTGATCCCACTTTTGGAATATATCCCAAGAAACCAGAAACACCAATCAGAAAGGATATATGCACCCCTATGTTCACAGCAGCACAATTCACCATAGCTAAGATCTGGAAACAGCCTAAGTGCCCATCAGTAGATGAATGGATTAGAAAACTGTGGTACATCTACACGATGGAATACTATGCTGCTCTAAAAAGGAAGGAACTCTTACCATTTGCAATGTCATGGATGGAACTGGAGAGCATTATGCTAAGTGAAATAAGCCAGTCAATGAAGGAAAAATACCACATGATCTCACTCATTCATGGACAATAGAGACCATTATAAACTTTTGAACAATAATAGATACAGAGGCAGAGCTGCCTCAAACAGATTGTCAAACTGCAGCGGGAAGGCCAGGGAGGGTTGGGGGGCAGGAGGTAGGGGGGTAAGAGATCAACCAAAGGACTTGTATGCATGCATATAAGCATAACCAATGGACATAAGACACTGGGGGATAGGGGAGGCTAGGGGACTGTCTAGGGCGGGGGGATAAAATGGATACATATGTAATACCCTTTGTAATACTTTAAGCAATAAAAAAAATAAATAAAAAAATGTGGAAGATGAAATAAAGATAATTAAAATGGCTTAATAAAACAGAGGTATATTTATTTTCTAGCTCTCCAATAAATACCATAGTGGAAAAAGAGATTGCCCCCCAGATGTATAATTATTATTGTATTTAGTAATGCCCTGAAAACCTATAATAAAGATTGATGGCTCACAGAAGAAATTAGTATTTAAAGCATAGCTATTATGATTGCATTGCATTTGTAAATATGTTTTAAGCTCATGATAATTTAAGGTCTGCCAAGCAATAAAAATTATTTAAAATCACTCTGCAAAAGACTCCAAGGAAGTTAGTGTTCAAAGAAAAATAGATGTGCCAACATCGCTACACATTCTTGCCATTTGTGACACATGCTCTGGTACAAAAAGGACTTGTGGGAAATCCCTGAACTAGTTAGAGAAGACAATACAATTCAAAACAAAAATGTCAAACGTGAATTCTCCAGCAGAAGAAATGCATTTGGTAAGTGGAGAAAAAAATGCATTACTAAAATAATCAGCTCTAAGTTTGCTATAAGATGGCTATACAGAAATATACAAAATGTTAAAATATAATAATTATAAAAACTACTGAATTCATTAATGCCTTTCTAATGGATTCAGTATTAGCTGATGCCCATATGCTAGAAGTCATGGAATGAATTAAGTTGAAAATCATCACACTTGCTTGAAATTCAAGAGCTTTTATATGGCAGGTGTCAAGTTTTAAAATGCTTACCAAGGTACAAAAGTGTTTCTGGGGAAAAAGTGTTTTCAGGAAATATAAGTTACATTAAAACAACTAATGTTTTAAACCCTCAAATGCATTGCAAAAGAATGTATAAGCCATTTTTCTGATCTGTGTACATGGAAATGTGTACAATATTACTTCTAGCATATGATTTAATGAAATTAAACAATTAAAATAATCTATTTCTCTATACAGAAGAATTAAATATGCAAGAGTAAATTTCTTTGTTGTTGATAGAAAAATATTAAAACTATATAATTCATTGGAAGTTTACTGGGGTAATCAATACAGAATTTTGAGTCAATGTTTGCTGGAAATTCACCAAATTTTATTTGAATTCAAATTTTATCTAGATGGAATAAACTAGAGACCTTAATACATTGCATTCTGATTCATAAACATTGCCTAGAATTTTTCTAGAATCTCAGAATATCAACAGCTTCCAGTGTCATTATGCTATCCTTTCTATATTCACATTGATTGATTTCTAACTATTGCAGGCAAAGGGATATCACTCTTATTAAGTTTGCCAGAGGTAATTTTACAGCCTTTTTTTAGTGCTTTAAATCATTTTAAGACTTATAACCTCAGCTTCAAAATATATATCACCAAATTTTTAGTGCTTTGATTGATAGTGTCAAATGCTCAACTTCACTAAATGCCAATCTATTTTTTTTTACTCTCTGGTCTTTAGAAAGCTTTCTGGCATACAGTTTTTCCTAATGTATACCTTCATTTTTCTTGGTATAATTAAAAAAGATTTATAGATTTTCAGGTCTCCATAAATATAGAATAATATAAAAAAGAACATAAATAAAAATTTCATGTCAATATTAATGTTTTCTGTCATTGTACTACCTAATTTCATAGCATTTTTAGCTGGGGAAAAGTCTGAAACTTAAATAGTTCTTACGAGTAACCAAAATTTTAAATTAACATTGTGTTGTATAGTTTTATTTGCTATAGCAAAAGTATTTCAGATTTCTGTAATTTTCATAATCTGGATAACTATTTAAACCATATTAAGTATGATTTTAAGCCAGAAGAACATAAAATGAGACTATGAGATCAACCATTTAGCATATTACATATACCTCTTTTATTAAAGACCTTGGACCAGTGACTTTACTACATTTTTTACTCTTAAATGCTAATCAATCAAATTCTTATTTCATGATATGATCCTGAAATATAAGTTTTCATTGAATTCAATTTGGCTCTTGGAAAATTTATAGAAAGATTATGTTTAAACTATGCTTGTAATATACAATGAGATTGTCAAATAATAGGTGATAATTATTTTAAGTTTTTCTATATTTTGTTTTGGCCAAAGGAGTATAATAAACATGGAAAAGTACTGACGAAACAAACAAACAAGCAAACAAACAAACAAACAAAAAACACCACCAACAACATGAGCCATAATAATTGCAAGACTATTATGACAAGGAATAATGAGATAAATAACATATAGCACTCATGTATGACTTGCAAGTTATATTTGTGAATTAGGATCATAATTTTTTTCAGTTAGCACCTCTTTTCAGGACACAAAAATAGATTATTGTACTTTCTATTCTCTTTTTAAAATATATTTTTATTGAGTTTTTAGAGAGAGTGGAAAGCAGAGAGAAAGACATCAATGTGAGATAGAAACATCGATTGGTTACCTCTGGTACGCACCCTGACCAGGGATCAAACCTGGAACCTGGGCATGTGCCCTGAGAATGAACCAGTGACCTTTCAGTGCATAGGCTGATGCTCAACCAAGTGAGCCACACTGGCCAAGGCTTTCTTTCTATTCTTTAACAAGCTCTTGAGAAATTCTCATGTCCAAGAAAGTTATCTTTAATAAATAAATGAATTCTGCAAAACCAAATTAAAAAGAATATTGAATGAGTCTGACCGGCTCATCATATATACTAATATAATGAAATCACTAAACATCAGATTTCAAATAATAATGCAATAATCGCATTATTATAATTTTTATGTTTATACACTATGTTGCAAGTATGGCATATTAAACCATTTAGGTTAAAATTACATCAGTTACAGAAAAAGGGAGTTAAAATAGTTTTATATATACTAGTGCAGAATTTCAAAAATACACTAAAGAAATTATGAGGAAAATAAGAGCTTTAAAAACACATTATAGGGAGTTACATCAGCATCACTGTGGTATAAGACATTCCCATTTTTTGTTTCCATTTTTCAACAAAGAATTATACATCCATTTATAAACAAAAGTTTCTTTGTAGCACTCGTGGGTTCTTGCACCATTTTTTTAAGGGACCTGGGAGAAGTCTCAGCACCTGTGTGTCCACAAATAGGTTGAGAGTTTTGGGTATAGGCTGTGGAATCAACAGAGCAGTGAACTCACCCAAATCTCTCTCACCACAGTTGGAGAAAAACTTGGAGAATACTGACCTGCTCAGACACCCATGAACAAAAGCGATAGTGCAGAAGAAACCCTGCCTTTCTGGTGGGAGATTCCAGCATGTACCAGTGCTATTGCCCCCAAAACAATTGTTCAGAGTTAAACTATCAAGTAGCAGTAATCTATCTTATAGTGGAAAAGGAGATCAGTAAATGAATGCATAACAGCTTCTGGAGAAACCATTTAAAACCTGCAAAAAAAAAAAAAAGGGGGAGACATATGTAATACTCTTTGTAATACTTTAAGCAATGAAAAAAAAAATAAATAAGTAAAAAGAAAAAAAATAAAATAAAACCTGCAACATTAAGAGCACTAAGGTGGGGACTCCATGACACAGAGGAGAGAAGAATAAGGACAGAAGATAAGAATATCAAAAGGCATTAAAGGGACAGAGTTTCTGATGATTGAACTCAGGATTTCAGCAGAAGTCCACCCATGAGTATCAGGGAGTATACAAGCACCCCAATTTACTAAGGTGTGCTAAAGGAAAAACAGCGAACTTGATTTATAGCGCCACCTTCTGGAATAGAGAGAGAGAGAGAGAGAGAGAGAGAGAGAGAGAGAGAAAAGTGTTTCCAGTTACAGCCTGGTGAGGAATAAGAATCAGAAAAGACTTAAAACTTTAAGAATTCAGTCACATGCAAAAACTGCAACTAGATTGCATTCTTACAACATATACAAAGATAAACTAAAAATGGATTATAGACTTAAAATTAAGACATGAAACCATAAAACTCCTAGAAGAAAACATAGACGATAAACTCTTTACATTGATATTAGCAATTTTTTTATAAGTCTTCTAAGGCAAAGACAACAAAAGAAAAAATAAACAAATGGGAATTCATTCAATGAAAAAGCTTTTGCACTGCAAAGGAAACCATCAACAACAAAAAAAGCAACTTACTTACATATTTACAAATGATAATTGCAATAATGGTTTCATATCCAAAACTGTATTAAAAATAACTGATACAGTTAAACATAAAAAGAAAAACAATCTAACTAGAAAATGGGAAGAAGATATGAATAGAGTTTTCCAAAAAGAACATAGAAATGGCCAAATAAAATTTGAACAGATGCTCAGCATCACAATAAGGAAAATGCACATCAAAACCACAATGAAATATTAAAAAGGGTGACAGAGTAAGTGGATGCTGCATGGACATGCTCCCAGGATCAAACTGGAATTACAACTAAAGTACAGAAAAACTTCCTGAATAATCAACAGAAGACTCACTGGAGAGAACCCTGATGACCCAGGAAAGAAAGTGGATACTGCATAGAGACTGATAGGAGGGGCAGAGGCTTGAAAGGGTGGCTGGGCTCCCACAGACAGCAACTGAAGTTCCAGAAAGAGATCTCAGCTGAGAGGGGTTGCCACTGAGAATTCTGAGGTCTAATCCCCAAGCTTGGTCCCCCAGCAGAGAGCACTAGAATTGAGAAAGGTACCCACATAACATTTGGCTGTGAAAAGAGGTGGGGGTTGCTGTATTACAGGGAGAGATGGCTGGAAATGCAGGTACCCTTTAAAGGGCTAATGGTAAAAATGATCTGTGCAGCCACTGACCCTGTGCTCTGGCAGAAGGAGGGCAGAATGGACTTGAGTTGTGTGAGCAGAAGCCAGGATTGGGGCTCAGTGATTAGAGCTCAGAAGGCAGACACCTCAGTTTCCTATGCTGAGTCATTCCTCCGTGTTGCAGAAGTCATCTTTCTCAAGTGCTGAGTGATTCCTTCCACGACCCGCATGGAGTAGGGTTCGGTATCTGAAAGAAGAGCCGCACAACAAATGAAAGAAAGAGACACAAAATAATTGTGCAATAGCCGGGGACCAGGCGGGCAAGTCCGGAAAGACTTCCTCTCTGTGCTCAGGTCTCACCAAGCTTTTATTCATCGGGAGTAGCCCTTAGGGTAAGGAGGTTTTAATGACACACATCAGCAGACAATTTCCAGGAATAGGCAGAGTATCTGATTTGCTCATCAACAGATCTCCAGGAATATCTAATCAACAATAATCAACAAAGATCTACATAAGTACCTAAGGAATTAAGTGAACTAAGGTGGAGATGCTTCAACTATTATTACTTAAATTAACTGGGTAGTTCACAGTTCTGACCTTTACTAGAACTTCAAAGGTTACTAGCCTTTTTTGGGGGGTCTCTATCTAAACTCAGCTAGTGAAGACAATGAATGGACTCCGGCACTCAAGCAGACATTATCTATATATGTGGCTTTGCCTGGAGGGAAGAAAGCTGACCCAGCCTATTAGAAAACACCTTGTGCCACTGTGCAGAGTTTCTGAGGCCCAATAAGAGACTAACTATTACCCTGCAACCAGAAGCAAATGCCCTACCCTGTTGAAAACAAACAAACAAAAAACAAACAAAAAAAACCTCTCAACACACCTATGGAGGATTACCTGAAGGCAATCCAAGAAGGAATACTCGCCAAAACCGGTTTGGCTCAGTGGATAGAGCGTCGGCCTGCGGACTGAGGGGTCCCGGGTTCGATTCCGGTCAAGGGCATGTACCTGGGTTGCGGGCACATCTCCAGTAGGAGATGTGCAGGAGGCGGCTGATCGATGTTTCTCTCTCATCGATGTTTCTAACTCTCTATCTCTCTCCCTTCCTCTCTGTAAAAAATCAATAAAATATATTAAAAAAAAAAAAAAAAAAGAAGGAATACTATCAGTCTATAGCAGTGGTTCTCAACCTTCCTAATGCCGCGACCCTTTAATACAGTTCCTCATGTTTGGTGACCCCCAATTTCATTGTTACAAATTGAACATAATTAAAGCATAGTGATTAATCACAAAAACAATATGTAATTATATATGTGTTTTCCGATGGTCTTAGGAGACCCCTGCGAAAGGGTCATTGGACCCCCAAAGGGGTCGCGACCCACAGGTTGAGAACCACTGGTCTATAGGCAGAGGTGGTCTCTGGAGGCTTTGAGTATTTGCCTGATTTAATTATACAGAAACAGCAATGGACACTGTCCTAAACTAAAGATTGAGAAGCATAGCAGATCTATCTAATACATAGTCACAAACTCAAGCAGGCAGCCAAAATGAGGAGACAAAGAATCAACCCTCAAATGAAAGATAATTCTCTAG
The DNA here is from genome assembly GCF_963259705.1 of Myotis daubentonii. Classification (NCBI taxonomy): domain Eukaryota; kingdom Metazoa; phylum Chordata; class Mammalia; order Chiroptera; family Vespertilionidae; genus Myotis; species Myotis daubentonii. Next base: position 73,864,393 of record NC_081861.1, on the reverse strand, counting down.
AAGAAGAGATAAATAAAATGGAGATAAGAAATTTAACTGATACAGAGTTCAGAGTAATGATGCTAAAGATGCCCAACTGCTTTGGAAAAGATGTAGTAACTATAAAAAGAGAGATAAAGAATGACATAGAACAAATAAAGAACACATTGGAAGAAATACACAGAAGATTATGGGAGGCTGAGGATCAAATCAGTGAAAAGACAGGGCTGAAAACATCACTCAATCAGAGAACCAAAAAGAAAAAAATCAATTAAAAAATGGAAGGACAGCTTAAGAGAGTTTTGGGACAACGTGAAACATAGCAATATTAGAATAGCAGGTGGGCTAGCAGAGGCAGAAAGGGATAGAGAATGTGTCTGAAAAAAATAATGGCAGAAAACTTCCCTAAACTGATAAAGGAAGAAGTCACACAATTTCAAGAGGCACAGAGAACCCCAAACAAGAAGAATCCAAACAGGTCCACCACCAAACACATCATAATCAAAATGCCAAAAAATTAAAGACAGAGAGAGAATCTTAAACTCAGCAAGGTAAAAGCAAACTGTTACCTACAACGGAATTCCCATAAGGCTGAGTCACTCTTAAGAAATTCTACAGGCCAAAAGGAAATGGCATGAAGTATTCAAGGTAATAGAAAGCAGGGATATAAAATCAAGATTACTATATCCAGCAAGGCTATCATTCAAAATAGATGGTCAAATAAAGAACTTCCCAGAAAACAAAGGCTAAAGGAGTAAATCACCACCAAGCCAGTATTACAAGTAATGCTACAGGGAGTGCTGTAATGAGAAGAAGAAATAGAGACAGAAACCTAGACATACAGGATTGAAATGGCAATAAATAAATACTTATCAATGATAACCTTAAATGTAAATGGATTAAATGTTCCAATCAAAAGAAACAGGGTAGCTAAATGGATACAAAAACATGACCCAACTATATGTTGTCTACAAGAGATCTACCTCAAAACAAAAGACACACAAAGAATGAGAGTGAAGGGATGGAAAAAAAGTTTTTCCATGCAAATGGAAAAGATAAAAATGCTGGAGTAGAAGTACTCATATTCGACAAAATAGACTTTAAAATGAAGGCCATTACAAGAGACAACAAAGGTCACTATATAATACTAAAGGTATCTATCCAATTAGATATATAAATCCAACATAGGAGCACCTAAATACTTTATTTTATTATTTTTTAAAATATGTTTTTTATTGATTTCAGAGAGGAAGGGAGAGGGAGAGAGAGATAGAAACATCAATGATGAGAAAGAATCATCAATCAGTTGCCTCCTGCACACCCCCTACTGGTGATTGAGCCTGAAACCCAAGAATTGTGCCTTTGACTGGACTTGAGCCTGGGACTCTTCAGTCTGCAGGGCAATGCTCTATCCACTGAGCCAAGCCAGCTAAGGAAATTAAAACAACAACAACAACAATAACAACAAACTTCTAGAGGACTTAAAGGGAGAGATGGACAATACAGTCATAGCAGGGGGAATCTCCATTGATTTCACTGGATATATCTTCCAGACAAAAAAATTGACAAGGAAACAGTGACTTAAAAGGACACATTGGATCAGATGGGTTTAATTTACATTTATAAAATATTTCACCCCAAAGCTGCAGAATGTACATTCTTATCTAGTGCACATAAATCATTTACAAGATATACCACATGTTAGGACACAAAACAAGTCTCTACAAGTTCATGAAGATTGAAATCATATCAAGCATATTCTCAGATAACAGTGGAATGAAATTAGAAATCAACTATAGTAAGAATGCCCCAAAACACTCAAACACATGTAGGATAAATAGCATGTTATTAAACAATAAATGGGTTACCAACAAGATCAAGAAAGAAATCAAAAACTCCTGGAAAAAGTGAAAAAGAACACACAACAACCCAAAATCTCTGGGACACAGCAAAAGCAGTCCTGAGAGGGAAGTTCATAGAACTTCAGGCCTACTTCAAAAAACAAAAAACAAAAAATTAATAATAAACTCTTTAACCCTACAAATTAAAGAATTAGACAGACAACATCAACAACAACAACAGAATAAGTAGAAGGAAGGAAATAATAAAGATTAGAGCAGAAATAAATGACTTAGAAACTTAAAAAACAATACAAAAAATCAATGAAACCAAGAGCTGGTTCTTTGAAAGGATAAACAAGATTGATGAACCATTACCCAGACACATCAAAAACAAAGACAGAGGACCCAAATAAATAATATCAGAATCAAGAGAGGAGAAGTAACCACTGACATCACAGAAATACAAAGGTTGTAAAAAAATACTATGAACAGCTACATGCTAATGAGCTGGACAATGAGGATGAAATGGACAAATTCCTAGAAAAATACAATCTTCCAACACTGAATCAGAAAACCTGAATAGGCCAATGACAACTGATACAATTTAAATAATAATCAAAAACGTCCCAGCAAACAAAAGCCAAGGTCTGGAGAGCTTCAGCAGGTAAAGCTTCAGCTTTATCATACAATCAAAGAAGGATAAACATCTGTACTCCTCAAATTATTCAAAAAATTGAAGAGGAAGGAACACTTCCAAGCTCTTTTTATGTGGGTAGCATTATCCTAATTCCAGAACCAGACAAAGGCACTCCAAAGAAATGGAATTACAGGCCAATATCTCTGATAAAGATAGATGCTAAAATACTCAACAAAATATCTATATATATAAAAGCCTAAGCAACCAGCCGACAGGCAGCTATGACATTTACTGACCACCAGGGGGCAGGCACTCAATGCAGGAGTGGAAACCACAGGCATAGAAACATGGAACAGACTGATGAATCTCAGAGGGAAGTGGGGGAGGGGAAGGAAGGAAGAGATTAACCAAAGACCTTATATGCATACTAGAGACCTGGTGCTCAGATTCGTGCGGGAGGGAGGGGGGGTCCCTGAGACCTGGCCTGCAGGGATTGGGCTGAAACTGTCTCTCCGACATCCCCTGAGGGGTCCCAGATTGCGAGAGGGCACAGGCCAGGCCGAGAGACCCCACCAATGCACGAATGTGTGCACTGGGCCTCTAGTTAGTAAATAAGATCCACCAATATATTAAAAACAGCATACACTACGACAAATTTGGATTTATTCCAGGTATGCAAGGCTGGTATAATATTCCCACATCAGTAAATGAGATTTGTTTATGAGATACATCACATGAACAAATTAAAAGACAAAAATCACATTATCATATCCATTGATGCTGAAAAAGCATTAAAGAAAATCCAACACCATTTTTGATAAAAATTCTCATAAAAGTGGGAATAGAGGGAACATATCTCAACATGATAAAGACCATATATGACAAACCTACTGTCAAAACCATACTCAATGTGCAAAAAATAAACCATTTTCGCTAAGAATAAGAACAAGTCAGGGATGTCCATTGTCACCACACTTATTAAACACTAGGGGCCTGGTGCACAAAATTTGTGTACGGGGTGGGGGTTGTCCTTCAGCCTGGCCTGCACCCTCTCCAATCTGGGATTGCTCTGGGGATGTCCAAATGCCAGTTTAGGCCCAATCTCTGCAACAGTCAGACATCCCTCTTGCAATCTGGAACCACTGGCTCCTAACCACTCACCTGCCTGCCTGCCTGATCACCCCTAACTACTCTGCCTGCCTGCCTGATTGCCTCTAACTGCCTCTTCCTTGGACCCTGCCACTGTGGCTTTGTCCAGAAGGACGACCAGAAGACGTCCAGTCTATCTGGTCTAATTAGCATATTACACTTTTATTAGTATAGACTAGAGGCCTAATGCACAAAATTCATGCAAGGGGCTCAGCCCTCGCTGTCCTGGCTGGCCCTTGCAACCCCTCGCAGCCTCGGCCAGCCCTCACAGCCCTGGCTTCATCCAGAAGGTCATCCGGAAAGATGTCCAGACAGTCATTTGGCTGTTCAGTCTAATTAGCATATTATCTCTTTATTATATAAGTTAGTACTGAAAGTCTTAGCCACAATAATCAGACAAGAAGAGGGTATAAAAGTCATCCAAATTGGAAATAAGGAAGTAAAACTCTCATTAATCTCAGATGACATGATATTATACACAGAAATCCCTAAAACTCCACCAGAAAACTGCTAGATTTAATCAATGAATTTGTCAATGTATAAGGATAGAAAATAAACACCCAAAAATCTATGGCTTTTTAAATACACCAATAATGAATTATCAGAAAGAGAAACTAAACAAAAATCCCATTTACCATTGCAACAAAAAATTTGAAATGCTTAGGAATAAACTTAACCAAGGAGGCAAAAGACCTGCAATCAGAAAACCACAGGACATTGAAAAAAAGAGATAGAGGGGAAGATATAAAAAAGTTGAAGGATATACTGTGTTCATGGATTACTAGAATCATCATCATTAAAACATCCTGGATTGTGAGAGGAAACCAAGATGGCGGCATAGGTAAAAACCGGAGTTTGCTGCCTTGAACAACCACTTCAAAAATACAACTAAAAGACGGAACAGACATAATCCAGAACCACAGGAAGGCTGGCTGAGTGGAAATTCCACAACCAGAAGGAAAGAGAAAAGCATACGGAGACTCAGAGGGGGCGCAGTGCGGAAGTAAAAGACGAAGGTGCGGAGGTGCATGCAGAGAGGGCTGGCAGCTGAAGGAGCGGCTGTCGTTTCCAATTGGGAGGGAGTCTCAGGCTCTGAGTTCCATTCCGGGTGAGTCTCTGGGGACCCAGATTTAAGGGAGAAGCGGGACTGTCTGGCATCGGTTGGAACTCGAGGGCAGCTTCCTCTTGGAGGGGCAAGCAGCGATTGTCCAGACACTGAGAAGCGGAGCCTCTGAGAGCAGCCATAACTGCTAGCACCACCCTGTTGATCCCATGGGACCCGGCCTGCCAAAGCCCTGCAGGGAGGCTTTTGCTGGATAGCCTAAGGCAGAGGCTAGATTAGCACCTCCCTAGAGATCCAGGAGCCAGGAGCCACCCAGAGGTCAGAGTGGGACCATCCAGTTTGCAGCTCCATGGAACCATAAAAGACACTCTCAGGGGGCAGACTCAGTGAGCACCAAAGCCCCACTGAAGCAAGTCTTTCCCCAGAGGGGTGTCTCCAGCACAGAAGTTCTCCACTGCAGACACAGCTGATTCTCACAGCCAATTGGCCTGGAGGTCAATTCCTCACAGTGATACCTACAACAATCAAGGCTTAACTACAACAAGACTGTGCATAAAGACCACAGGGGTGGTGCAGCAAGAGTGTCCTCCTCAGGTAATTCAGGAGGCTGAACCACTGGGCCCTAGAGGACACTTAGCACAGAAAACCACTTTATCAACACAGGGAAGCATAAAAAATGCGGAGACAAAGAAAAAGGAGACAAATGACAGAAATGGAGGAAAGCAAACTGCTGGATATAGAGTTCAAAACCACACTTTTAAGGTTTTTCAAAAATTTTCTAGAAACTGCCGATAAACTTAATGAGATCTACAAGAAATCTAATGAGACCCTCGATGTTCTGATAAAGGACCAACTAGAAATTAAGCATACACTGACTGAAATAAAGAATATTATACAGAATCCCAACAGCAGACTAGAGAATTGCAAGAATCAAGTCAACGATTTGAAATATGAAAAAGCAAAAAACACCCAACCGGAAAAGCAAAATGAAAAAGAATCCAAAAATACGAAGAGAGTGTAAGGAGCCTCTGGGACAGCTTCAAGCGTACCAACATCCGAATTATAAGGGTGCCAGAAGAAGAGAGAGAGCAAGATATTGAAAACCTATTTGAAGAACTAATGACAGAAAACTTCCCCTACCTGGTGAAAGTAATAGACTTACAAGTCCAGGAAGCACAGAGAACCCCAAACAAAAGGAATCCAAAGAGGACCACACCAAGACACATCATAATTAAAATGCCAAGAGCAAAAGACAAAGAGAGATTCTTAAAAGCAGCAAGAGAAAGAAAGTCAGTTACCTGCAAAGGAGTACCCATACGACTGTCAGCTGATTTCTCAACAGAAACTTTGCAGGCCAGAAGGGAGTGGCAAGAAATATTCAAAGTGATGAATGCCAAGAACCTACAATCAAGATTACTTTATTCAGCAAAGCTATCATTCAGAATTGAATGTCAGATAAAGAGCTTCACAGATAAGAAAAAGCTAAAGGAGTTCATCACCACCAAGCCAGTATTATATGAAATGCTGAAAGGTATCCTTTAAGAAGAGGAGGAAGAAGAAAAAGGTAAAGATACAAATTATGAACAACAAATACACATCTATCAACAAGTGAATCTAAAAATCAAGGGAATACATAATCTGATGAACAGAATGAACTGGTGATTATAATAATCAGGGGCATAGAAAGGGAATGGACTGACTATTCTTGGGGGGGAAAGGGGTGTGTGGAATGCAGGAAGAGAGTGGACAAAAATCACGCACCTATGAATGAGGACAGTGGGTGGGGAGTGAGGGAGGAGTGTGGGGTGGGAACTGGGTGGAGGAGAGTTATGGGGGGAAAAAAGAGGAACAACTGTAATAATCTGAACAATAAAGATTTAATAAAAAAACAAAAACAAAATATCCATAATACCCAAGGAAATGTATGGATTAAATGGAATCCAAATTAAAATACCAGCAGCATATTTCTCAGATCTAGAACAAATTCTCCAAAAATGTATATGGAATCTAAATATATCCCAAATTTCTGTAGCAATCTTTAGAAAGGAAAACAATGTTGGAGGACTAAACATACAAGATTTCAAGTTATACTACAAAGCCACCATAATAAAAACAGCTTGGTACTGGCACAAGAACAGGCCTATAGATCAATGGAACAAAATAGAGACCCCAGAAATTGACCCAAGCCATTATGCTTAATTAATATTTAACAAAGGAGTTGAGAGCATACAATGGAGTCCAGACAATCTTCTCAATAAATGGTGTTGGATTAATTGTACAGATAGAAACTAGATCACCAACTTACACCATACACAAAAATAAACTCAAAATGGATAAATGACTTAAATGTGAGTTGTGAAACCATAAAAATTCTAGAAGAAAGTATAGGCAACAAAATCTCTGACATCTCTCATATCAATACATTTACAGATACATCTCCTAGAGCAAAGGAAACTAAGAAGAAAATAAATAAATGGGACTACATCAAAATAAAAAGGTTATATACAGCAAAAGAAACCATCAACAAAATGAAAATGGAGCCCACCATATGGGAGAACATATTTGGCAATGATACATCTGATAAAGGGTTAACCTCCAAAATAGATAAGGAACTCATACAACTTAACAAAAGGAAGACAAACAATTCAATTAAAAAGTGGTCAAAGGACATAAATAGACATTTTTCCAAAGAGGACATAAAGATGGCCAAGAGACATACAAAAAAAATGCTCAAAGTCACTGAATCATCAGAGAGATGCAAATTAAAATGACAATGAGTTATCAGTTCACACCTGTCATAATGGCTACCATCAACAACTGACAAGTGCTGGAGAGGATATGAAGAAAAGGGAAACTTAGTTCACTGCTGGTGGGAATGCAGACTGGCGCAATCATTGGTAGCATGGAACAGAGTGCAGAATCTCATAGGGAAGGTGGGGGAGGGTGGGTTGGTGAGAGGTAATCAACCAAAACCTTGTATGCATACATGCATAACCCATGGACACAGATAATAGGGTGCTGAATGCCTGGGTCAAGGGGTGGAGGTGGCCTGGAAGGGTCAATGGGGAGGAAGGGGTTATATGTAATACTTTCAACAATAACGAATCATTTACAAAAAAAGATTACAAAACAATTAAAAAATATAATAAAAATAATTAAATAAATAATTAAAAAAGACAATTAAAGATCACCCCACACCTATTAGATGGCTATCATCCTATATAATAAAGAGGTGATATGCAAATTGACCATCACACCCTTGCACAAATGGCTGCCCCCATGTGGTCAAAAGATGACTGCCCTCATGTGGTCACAAGATGGCCGCCACAAGATGGCAGGCAGGGGAGGGCAGTTGGGAGTGACCAGGCTGGCAGGGGAGGGCAGTTAGGGGGGACCAGGCCTGCAAGGGAGGGCAGTTGTGGGCAACTGGGCCAGCAGGGGAAGGCAGTTGGGAGCGACTGGATCAGCAGAGGAGGGCAGTTGGAGGCCTTCACGCTGGCAGGGGAGGGCAGTTAGGCATCGAACAGGCTGGCAGGGTAGTGGTTAAGGGGTGATCAGGCTGGCAGGCAGAAGCAATTAGGGGTAATCGGGCAGGCAGGCAGGCAAGCAGTTGGGACCCAGCAGTCCCAGATTGTGTGAGGGACTGGGCAGAAACTGGCAGTGGGACATTCCCCCAAGGGGTCCCAGATTGGAGAGGGTGCAGACTGGGCTGAGGGACACCTCCCTCTTCCCCCATGCACAAATTTAATTCACCAGGCCTCTAGTTAATAAATAAACTAACAAATAGTGTTCGTGCAGATGTGGAGAAATGGACACCAGAATGCTCTCTTGGTAGAATGTAAATTGGTATAGCCGCTATGGAAAACAGTATGGAAATTTAAAAAAAAATAATGAACATAAAGCTACCATATATCCCAGCAATTTTAAGGCTAGGTTTTTATCTGAAGAAACCCAAAACATTAATTCAAAGATATATATGCACTTGCTATGTTCATTGAAGCATTAATTACAAAAGCCAAGATATGGAAGCAACCAAGTGTCCATTGTTAGATGAATGGATAAAAAAGATGTGAGATATATATATATATATATATATATATATATATATATATATATATATATATATTACTCAGTCATAAAAAATAAATATTTTCATTTGTGACATAGATAGAACTAGAAGTGAAATGAGTCAGAAACAGAAATACAAATATTATGTGATTTTATTTTTATTTGGAATCTAAAAACAAAACAAACTCATAGATACAGAGAAAAAACCTGTTGGTTGCCAAATTGGAAGGGGGTTTGTGGATGGAGAAGAAATTTGAAAAATTGACCTACCAAACATTTACCAGTATAGACCATTATAGCCAACAGAAACAGACTACCCATTATTCTCAAGTACACATGGAACATTCTCTTGGAGTAACCATAATAGGACATAAGGAAGTCTTAGAAAATTTATGATTAAAGTGCAGCCAGTGTTGCTCAGTGGTTGACTACCTACCCAGGAACCAAGATGTCCCCAGTTCAATTTCTAGTCAAGGCACATGCCCAGGTTGTGTTCTCAATCCTCAGTAAGGGTCATGCTAGAGGCAGCCTTTCAATGATGTTCCTCTTTTATAGATGTTTCTAACTCTCTCCCTTCCTTTCTAAAAATCAATTGAAACACATTTTTGAAAAAATTAAGATTGAAATAATATCAAGCATCTTTTCCAACTACAATGATATGAAATTAGAAATCTACAACAATAGGAAGGCCAGAAAATCTACAAATATGTGGAAATTAAACAACATACTTCTGTACAACCTTGTGTAAAAAAATAAAATTAAAATCGCAAAATAAATAAAAATGGAAATAAAAATAACAGTACTTAAGGTATACTGTAAAAGCAGTTAAGAGAGAGAAGTTTAGCCCTGGCAGGTTTGGCTCAGTGGATAGAGCATCGGCCTGCAGACTGAAGGGTCCTGGGTTCGATTCTGGTCTAGGGCACATGCCCCGGTTGCATTCTTGATCCCCAGGAGTGGGCTTGCAGAAGGCAGCCAATCAATGATTCTCTCATCATTGATGTTTCTATCTCTCCCTCTCCCTTTCTCTCTAAAATCAATAAAAATATATTTTCTAAAAAAGAGAGGTTTATAGCAATAAATGCATATATTAAGAAAATAAAAGATGCAGTTAAACAACCTAATTTTATACCCCAAGAACTAAAAAAAAAAAAAAAAAACAAAGTCAAAAGTTAGCAGAAGGAAGAATGTAACAAAGTTCAAAATTGAAATAAAGACCAGAAAAACACAGGAAAAATTAACAAAACTACAGGCTGATCAATACAAAAATAAATAAAATTGATGATTGTTTACATTAAATAGGTACATTAAGTAGGAAAAATAAGAAACTTAAATAAAATCATAAATAAAAAATGAAACTAAATAAAAAGTAATACCACAAAAACACAAAGGACCATAAAATATTACTATGCACAATTATATACAAATAAATTGAATAACCTAAAAAAATGAAAAAATTTTCCAATAGCATACAACCTAACAAATTAAATAAGGATGAAATAGAAAATTTGAAAAGATCAATAAGGAGTAAAGAATCAAAATACTACAAACAGGCAGATGACTTGCTGCTCTCCCATACTACTAGCATTATTGGAATAAATGCTCATGTATGATTAAACCCTGTCTCTGCTGAATTGGCCCAAGTAGTGACAGGCAGATCCAACCCATTGGTTGTCCAGTTTCATGTTCTGGTGACCAGAAAGAGATGTAAGCAAGGGACTCCTCTGGGAAATATCGATATGGGAGAGTTCAAAATGGTGGCAGAGTAAGTAGATGTTACACTGACATGCTCCCTGGACCAAACTGGAATTACAACTAAAATACAAAAATAAACATCCTGAATAATCACTGAAGACTAGCTAGAAAGAACCCTCATAACCACGGATGGAAAGTGGAGACTGCATAGAGACTGGTAAGAAGTGCTGAGGTGTGAAAGGGCTGGCCAGGTGCCCACAGACAGCAGCTGAAATTCTGGAGTGATATCTCAGCTGTGGGGAGTTACCACTGAGAATTTTGGGGTCTAAACCACAAGCTGGGATTTCCAGCTCAGAACATGAGAACTAAGAAAGGTACCTACATAACATCTGGCTATGAGAAGCAGCAGGGTTGCTGTCTGCTGCTGAGAGAAGACTAGAAATTCAGGAACCCTCTTAAAGGGCCAATGCACAAAATTTTGTGTGTAGTCACTGAACTTGGGCTCTGACAAAGGGAGGGCAGAGTGGACTGAAGCTGTATGAGCAGGAACCAGGTTTTGGGGCTCAGGGGTTAGACCTCAGAAGGCAGACACCAATGCTGACTCATTGCCTCACATGGCAGAAGACATCTTTCTCCAGTGGACCTTTACTATTCATGCAGTTTTTGCCTAGGAGAAAAGCAGTTGCCCCACCCTATTAAAAACCCAATGACCGAATGACCAAACGAGTGGTAGACTGGTCACTATGATGTGCACTGACCACCAGCGGGAAGATGCTCAATGCAGGAGCTGCCTCCTGGTGGTCAGTGTGCTCCCAAAGCCAACCTCCTGTGGCTGGCCAACCTCCCAAGGTCCCTCCCCCTGGCCAGTCACCCTCCCTCAACCCCAATCATCCCCTATCACTGGCCAGGCCGAGGGACCCCACCCGTGCACGAATTTGTGCAACAGGCCTCTAGTGTTCACATAATAGGAATGCCATGGGGGGAAGAAAGTGAGCAAGGAATAGAGAACATGTTTGAGGAAATAATGGCAGAAAACTTCTCTAACCTCTTGAAGGAAAAAGTCATACAAGTTCAAGAGGCACAGAGAGCCCCAAGCAAGAAAACCCCAAATAGGACCACACCCAGACACACCAGAATTAAAATGTCAAAAATTAAAGACAGAGACAATATTAAATATAACAAGAGAAAACCAATTTGTTACCTACACAGGAGCTCTCATAAGGCTGTCAGATGATTATTCACCAGAAACTCTAAAGGCCAGAAGGGAATGGCATAAAGTACTCAAGGTAATGGGAAGCAATATTTCAAAACCAAGATTACTAAATCCAGCAAGACTATTATTCAAAATAGAAGGTGAAATAAAGAGCTTTCAAGAATAAAATAAAGGAGTTTATTACCACCAAATCGGCACTTAAAGAATGGCTAAAGTTACTGCTGTAATGGCAGGAAGAAATATAAATATAAATGAGAGGAGAAAGAGAGAGAGAGAGAGAGAGAGAGAGAGAGAGAGAGAGAGAGAGAGAGGAACATAGGCATAAAGAATTAAAATGACAATAAATAATAAATAAGTACCTATCAATACCAACATTAAATGTAAATGGAATAAATGTTCCAATAAAAAGACATAGGGAAGCTGAATAGATACAAAAACAAAACCCAATTATATGATGTCTATAGGAGATCCACCTAAGAAAAAAAGGCCCACACAGCATGAGAGTGAAGGGATGGAAAAATTGTTTCCATGCAAATGAAAACAAACAAAAAACACTTGGGTAGCAATACTCACAACTGACAAATTAACTTTAAAAGTGAAGGTCATCACAAGAGACAATACAGGTCACTACATAATACTGAAGAGATCAATCCAACAAGAGGATATAACCCTGGTAAACATAGATGTGCCCAATATAGGAGCAACTAAATATGTTAAAAGAAAAAACAAAACAAAAAACAAACTTCTGGAGGACTTTAATGGAGAGATCAACAACAATACAGTCATACCAGGGGACTTTAACACCCTGCTTACTTCATTGGATAGGTCTTCCAGACATAAAATTAACAAGAAAACAGTTACTTTAAATGACATACTGGTTCATATGGATTTAAATTACATTTATAGAACAACATATCACCTCAAAATTGCAGATTATACATTCTTCTCAAGTGCACCTGGGTCATTCTCAGAGATAGATCCGATGTTAGGATGGAAAAAGTCTCTAAAAGTTCAAAAAAATTAAAATCATGCCAAGTATCTCCTCAGATCACAATGGAATGAAATTAGAAATAAACTACAGTAAAAACACTCAAAAACTTTAAAACACATGGAGGCTGAATAGCATGTTATTAAACAACAAGTGGCCCGGTGAACAAAATTTGTGTGCGGGGGTGTGTGTCCCTCAAAACGGCCTGCACCCTCTCCAATTGGGAACCCCTTGGGGGATGTCCGATTGCCGGTTTAGGGATTGGGCCTAAACTGGCAGTCAGACATCCCTCTCACAATCTGGGACTGCTGGCTCCTAACTGCTTACCTGCCTGTCTGCCTGCCTGATTGCCCCTAACTGCTTCTGCCTGCCAGCCTGGTCACCCCCAACTGCCCTCCCCTGCTGGCCTGGTTGCCCCCAATTGCCCTCCCCTGCTGGCCTGATCTCACCCCCAACTTCCCTCCCCCGCTTCTGCCTGCCAATCTGGTCACCCGCAACTGTCCTCCCCTGCTGGCCTGGTTGCCCCCAACTGCCCTCCCCTACTGGCCTGGTCGCCCCCAACTGCCCTCCCCTGTTGGCCTGATCTTGCCCCCAACTGCCCTTCCCTGCCGGCCTGATTGCCCACGATTGCCCTCCCTTGCTGGCCATCTTGTGGTGGCCATCGTGTGGTGGCCATCTTGTGATGATGTCATGCAAGGTCATAGCACCACATAGGCTTTTATTATATAGGATGAACTTTTGTAAGCATTAGAAATGTCTTCCTCAGTGCACTGACCTCTCCTGTACTCAATAGGTTCTAGGCTTGAAAAACAGGCACAGTTCAAGATATTGGGCAAAAGATTATTATTTTTTGAGGAGTTACTGCCTTCACCCTTTTGATCATCCATCTCAGATTTCTTCCAGTATTATGGTCATGAAAAATTAAGCAATGTCATTACTTAAGCTGCCCATCTATACTATCTTCAAAATGCTGTTCTCTGTTAACCATATCTCTATGGTTAGATCCTTAGACTGTCACTCTAACCTTGTCTCTCATTATGAAAATAGGGTCTCTTGCCTCTGATGGTTAAGTACTAAAACATAAGTTTTTTATTAGTTTAGATCATCTTATCCTCATTGATGTCAATGAGTACAGTTCTATAACAATCACTCCTACGTCATCCCTACATTACAGATTATGGTCACCATTGCACTTCTTAATAATACCAATTGCACTTCCTCAGGGGATTCTTTTGCTTCTATGAATAGAGTATCTCCCATACCCTACAAGGAACATAATTAGCTTTCCAATATTGCATAGCATGTCCATGCAAGCATGCTCACTTTTCTGAGCCTTTGAAACTTTTGAACTATCACACAGTTCTGGTTATTTTTACTTTACATAGTATAAGTTAGTGGTCGGCAAACTCATTAGTCAACAGAGCCAAATATCAATAGTACAATGATTGAAATTTCTTTTGAGAACCAAATTTTTTAAACTTAAACTATATAGGTAGGTACATTGTTATTAACTTAATCAGGGTACTCCTAAGCTGGCCTTTGCTAAAAACGTCCTCAATCTGAGGGGTTGACCTCAGCGAATGTACCCCCACTTCTTCTAACACCACTTCTTCAAAATAGACTTGCCCAGGCCGAAAATCGACTTCTGCGCATGGGCCACGAAGTTTCAATCGCACTGTACATGCGCGCCTGCACTTGGTATTTTGTGGAAGAGCCACACTCAAGGGGCCAAAGAGCCGCATGTGGCTCGCAAGCCGCGGTTTGCCGACCACTGGTATAAGTCATCACTTTTTCCAAGCTTCCAAGAAGCATTCTACCAGTATGTTAGCACTTTCTTTAAGGGTCACTGGTAAGGTGTTAAATCCTATGCTACAGAAGTGTGCTGCCATATAAATAAACTCATTTTTTCCACAACATATTCATCTAGTACCCTCAAAATCAATACCAAATAAACTATTCCAGTTCCTTCCAGTGTATATTAATAATATCAAAATAAATAAGCAAAAATCAACAGATCTACATGGATAAATCAACTAATTAAAAACTAAACTTGATAATTTCCAACAAAATAAATACAAAGAAAATACCAAGTCATCATCAAAGTTAATGTATTTAAAATTAATGAAAAAATAAAAATCTTAAAAGCATTCATTACTTTCATAGAAACAAGAGGACAGTTAGTACTTCAACTAAAATTTAGAAGCTAGAAGACAAAGGCAAATTATTTTAAATTGTTGAAAAACACTGGTAAGCACTAATTATATACTCAGTATACACATTTTTAAATGTTTTTGGGATATAAAGATAACTTCATATTAATAAATGAAAACCAACAAAAGTCATAGATCATAGAACTGCATTACAAAGAATGCTATATAATTTTCCATAAGAGGAAGGAAATTGATGCCAGAAAATAAATACAGAAACTCACAAATAGATAAAAATCAACAGATAGGGCAAATTTGTGGGTAAATGTAAATAAATACTGGCTGTACTGAACCATAATTATAATATCTTGTGAGATTTAATGTTTATGTATAATTGAAATACATGGCAAGAGGAACACAAAAGGCAAAAGAGGATAATGGAACTATTTTAATGTCTGTAATTTATCTAGTATGCATGAAAACAAGTAATTTATATATGGGATAATATTGTCTAGGGCATCCAAAAATAAGAGTAAATTTATTTTAAAATAATAAAATATTAGATAGTAAATGGACTTATACATATAATTATTTAAAAACAGTAATTAAAGAGAGTGGGAGGAACATAGAAGAGGAGGTTTAAAAAAGAAATAATAATATTACTGATACATTTGGGCTTATATTAGCCAACTTACTATTACTTGTTGAGTGTTTCCTTCCCACGTCCCGCGTGGGTCAGGGTTCAGGAACTGGAAGCAGAGCAGCACACAAATGAAAAGAAAAGACAAGAGATAATTTGAGAATATTGGGGGACCAGGCGGGCAAGTCCACCTCAAGGGGAAGGACTTCCTCCGTGCTCAGGCCTCACCAAGCTTTTATTGATCTGGGGTGCACCCATAGTATAGCCCTTAGGCAGGTGACCCCCTAGTAAGAAGCAGACTAGCCCATCAGCAAGGATTTACATAATAATAAATGGGGGAGTAGTTTCAGCTACCACTGTTTGGACAAGCGGAGGTGGCGCCTAGCTCCGACCTTTGCTAGGGCTTCAAAGGCACCCAGCCTTGGGGGGGCGGGGGGGGGTTCTCTGTCTACGCTTTTCAGATAGTGAAGGCAATAAACAGTTTCCCATATCTCCCCCTTATTTTTTCCTTAAGAATCTTGTATCTGCAGACCAGAAATAAACATATAAGAACAAGTCCCAATTTCAATGTCCAACAGTTCTGAGTCCAAGTTTCAATGTCCAACAGTTCATGTGTACATGCCAGCAATGAAATGCTGGTTCTGGATGGTGGACAAATGCAGGTCCGGTCCTCTCTGGTTTGGTCCTGGGCACCCTGCAGCGCCGCACAGCTGCTGACTGCTAGCATGGCAAGGCATCTTCACCATCATCTCTGAACTGTCTCTCCTGTCTTTGTGGCTGGAGCAATCTGGTCAGTTTCTCTCTGGGATCCCTTGTTGCAGGAATCCAGATGGTCTTGGAGTTGTTCTCTGAAAATATACAAACGTATTCTCGACCAAAGGTTAATAAAGGAAATTTTACTTGGGGAATCCTTTTTATAATTGCCCAAATGATTTTCCTTTGGCTTATTTTGTCACCACATATGTTTTTCATGGGTGTCTTGCTGTTAGCATTATAAATGAAAAAAAATTTTTCTAGATGTAATTTAGTTACAGGATCTTTTTTTTTACATGGTATTCTTCCACTATTACTAAGTAAAGTAGACTAAATATTCTAGTTACAAAGTAAAGGTAGAACAAAATCAATTAAAATATGCTGCTTTTCAGACATACAATTAAATTAAGGAAACAGCAAAGATTAAAGTAACGTAATAAGAAAAGATATATTTCACAAACAACAACCAAAAGAAGTTGGCATAGTTGTAGTAATATCAGACAAAGTAGATAAGGAAAAATTCATTTCACCAGGAAGAGGGACATTTCATTATGATGAAAGTGTCAGTCCATCAGGAAGTATAATGCCTCTAAATTTGTAGGTAACTAATATCACAATTTCAAAATCTTAAGTGTTGGTTGGAGTAAATCATTGTGGAATATTTGGACAACTGATTTTAATGACTTATAGAAAAAGAAAAGAAAGGAAAAAAAGGAGGAAGGAAGGAAGAAGGAAGGAAGGAAGGAAGGAAGGAAGAAAGGAAGGAAGAAAGGAAGGGAGGAAGGAAGAAGAATCAAGTTTAAATAACACAACTAACAAAACTTGATTTAATTGGCATATTGAAACACTACTCAGCTAAAAGAACACATTCTTTTCAAGGGCACATGCAATGTTTACCAAAATAGAATATATCACAGGACATACAGCAAAACTCAAAATATTTCAAAATCCAGAGATTTTACAAAGTATGTTCTCTAGCCAAAATATAATTAATGTAAAAATGAATACAACAAAGGAAAATAGAAATTCACAATGATTTAGTTTAAACAGTAGACTCCCAAATAAGCTACAATCAAAGAAAGACATAATAAAAATAAAAATATATTTTCAATTGAATGATAATAAATCTTGTGGGTTAAAGTTGGCTTAGAGGAAAATCTTATAGCTTTGAATACATATATTGGAAACGAAGAGAGCATCAGAAATTAATAATCAAATATCCATCTTTAAAACTTACCAAAATAGTAGTAAATTACATTAAAAGAAAATAGATTAAAAATATAAAAGCAAGATATACTAAAATAATATATAATAGAAGAAATCAATATAATCAAATGAATGGAAATTCAGAGTAGAAAGAAATCCAGAAAACAATGAATTTATGAATATATAATTAATTTCACTTATTAGAAAATTGAAAATCAAAGCCACAATGAGATACTATTTCATGAATAAATCACTCTAATTGTATTTATTCAAAATTTTCTTGACTAATATTGTGATTTCTATTTAAAAATATGTAGAATTTAGATTTGAATTATACTGTATTATCTATTTTAATTTTGAGAGATTGACACAATGGTTATATTGAATCTACCAAGCTATTAAAAAAAGTATTTTATTTAGTTGTGTTCTTTACATGCATCAGAAAAGTTTTATAGTTTATCTTATATAGATTTATACACATTTTGTTATTTTTATCCCTTAATAAATGGAATTATTCTGTTAGAAAATCTAGGACAGATATTAAGGGAATTGGCCTTCCATGAAAAAAAATGTAAAATTAAATGTTCTGATATTTATAAAAGTTTAAGCTCCCAATTCACTCACCTAGCATTTCTCAGCCAGGAAGATGGTGTTTTATAAAAAAGAATTAGAAGGAGGTGCTCAGAAACTAAAAATGTTTCTAATAAAAAAGTTGTAAAATGTGTAGATAGAGTGGAAATAATATAAATGTCTTCCGGAAAGCTGGAGATGGTAATTTTTTTGTAAATATGCTCTTTGCTCAATTGTGTTCACAGAATTTTAGAGTAAGAAGCTAATAACTGGCCAAGGAAATGCAAATATAAATAAACAGTCAGTTACACACTGAAGCATAGAGGAGAGTGAGTTCATTATGCTTACTATAGCTATCACAAGAAACCTAATATTTAAATGATACAGCTACAAGGTCAAAGCTGCCTAAAATATTCTGTGGCATTCATATATAAATTTCCAAGGACACTTTTTGTTCTCTTATATAGTACTAGAGGCCCGGTGCACAAAAATTTGTGCACTCGGCGGGGGGGGGGGGGGGGAAGGTCCCTCAGCCCGGCCTGTGCCCTCTTGCAGTCTGGGACCCCTCGGGAGATAACGACCTGCTGGCTTAGGCCTGCTCCCGGGTGGCAGAGGGCAGGCCCAATCCCTAGGTGCAACCCCTGGTCGGGCTCAGAGCAGGGCTGATTGGGGAGTTGGGGCGCCGCCCCCTGTCATGCACAGAGCAGGGCGGATCAGGGAGTTGCGATGCCACCCTCAGTCATGCTCAGGGTAGGGCCAATTGGGGGGTTGGGACACCGCCCCCTGTCACACTCAAGGCAGGATCGATAGGGAGGTTGCGGCGCCACCCCCTGTCACGCACAGAGCAGGGCCGATCAGGGGGTTGGGGTGCTGCCCCCTATCACGCACAGAGCAGGGCCCATCAGGGGGTTTGGGAGCTCCCCCCTGTCACGCACAGAGCAGGACCCATCAGGGGGTTGAGGAGCTCCCCCCTGTCACCAACAGAGCAGGGCTGATCAGGGGGTTGAGGAGCTCCCCCCTGTCACCAACAGAGCAGGGCAGATAGGGAGGTTGTGGCCCCGCCCCCTGTCACACACAGAGCTGCAGGGCGATCAGGGGGTTTGGTCGCTGCCCCCTGTCACGCTGATCCTGGTGCTGGGAGGCCTCGCGGCTCCGCTGATCCTGGTGCTGGGAGGCATATTACCCTTTTACTATATAGGATAGAGGCCTGGTGCATGGGTGGGGGCCGGCTAGTTTGCCCTGAAGGGTGTCCTGGATCAGGGTGGGGGTCCCGTGTGGGTGCCTGGCCAGCCTGGGTGAGGGGATGATGGCTGTTTGCATCTGGTCAAACCCCCTTCAAGGTGGGGGTCCCGCTTGGGTGCCTGGCCAGCCTGGGTGAGGGGATGATGGCTGTTTGCATCTGGTCACACACCCTTTAGGGTGGGGATCCCCACTGGGGTGCCTGGCCAGCCTGGGTGAGGGGCTGAGGGCCGTTTTCAGGCTGATGGGTGACTGAAGCTCCCAACCTGTCCTTTTTTCTTTTTCTTTTTTTTTTTTATTCTGGGCCAGCTCTAGCTCTGAGGCTCGGCTCCAGCTATGAGACCTCCGCTGCTGAAAGCAGGTTTCTGGACTTTGTTTACCTTCTGTATTTGAAACAATGTTGCGGTCCTGCTGGCTGAAGCCCGGGGTTTTGTTTAGCTTCTATATTTGTTACAATGTTGCTTAGAGTGCAGCTGAGAGGATGGCAAGGCAGGCAGGGAAGCTTGGCTTCCTCCGTCACTGAAGCAAGCAAGCCTCCCTGTTCGCGTCAGCTGCCTGGCTGCCGGCCGCCATCTTGGCTGGCAGTTAATTTGCATATCGCCCTGATTAGCCAATGGGAATGGTAGCAGTCATATGCTAATTACCATCTTTCTCTTTTATTAGTTAGGATGATAATACAAAGCAAAGCAAAGCACTACATATAAACTACATTATCAATTGATATTTTGTGAGTAATGAATCTCTTTAGCTCAAAAACCATTTATGACATTTTAAAAAATTGGCCTAGAAAATTTGAGAGAAAAAAGTTTAATAAATACTGACTAAAGTATCTGTGAAGTTGGAAATTTATGTCTGTCAGCATATAATGATGTATGGAAAAACCCCACTTTTAGAAAGAGGACATACAAAAAGCCAAGAGACATATGAAAACATGCTCAAAGTCACTAATCATCCAAGACATGCAAATCAAAAGGACAATGAGGTACCATCTCACACCTGTCAGAATGGCTATCATAAACAAATCAATAAATGACAAGTAATGGTGAGGATGTGGAGAAAAAGGATCCCTTTTGCACTGCTGGTGGGAATGCAGACTGGTGCAGCCACTTGTGGAAGACAGTATGGAGTTTCCTCAAAAAACTAAAAATGGAACTCCCATTTGACCCAGTGATCCCACTTCTCGGAATAAATCCCAAGAAACCAGAAACACCAATCAGAAAGGATATATGCACCCCTATGTTCATAGCAGCACAATTTACCATAGCTAAGATCTGGAAACAGCCTAAGTGCCCATCAACAGATGAATGAATTAAAAAACTGTGGTACATCTACACAATGGAATACTACGCTGCTGTAAAAAGGAAGAAACGACTACCATTTGCAACAGCATGGATGGACTTGGAGAGCATTATGCTAAGTGAAATAAGTCAGTTAGAGAAAGATAAATATCACATGATCTCACTCTTTGTGGAATATAATGAAAAACATAAACTGATGAACAAAAACAGATCCAGAGACAGAGAAGCATCGATCAGATCCTCAAATCTCAGAGGGAAGGTTGGGGATGGTGGAGGTAAGGGGAAGAGATCAACTAAAGACTTGTATGCATACATATAAGCCTAACCAATGGACATAAACACTAGGGGTGTGAGGGCACAAGTGTGGGGGCAATCAGAAGATAAGGACACATATGCAATACCTTAATCAATAAAGAAAATAAATAGCCAAAACCGGTTTGGCTCAGTGGATAGAGCATCAGCCTGCGGACTGAAAGGTCCCAGGTTCGATTCCGGTCAAGGGCATGTACTTGGGTTGCGGGCACTTCCCCAGTGGGGGATGTGCTGGAGGCAGCTGATTGATGTTTCTCTCTCATCGATGTTTCTAACTCTCTATCTCTCTCCCTTCCTCTCTGTAAAAAAGTCAATAAAATATATTAAAAAAAAAGAAAATAAATAAAAAACATTTTAATTTTGATTTATATACTCTTACTCTTATAAGCTATATATTAGAAGAAATAACATGTTATTAAATACAGAACAAAGATTAAGATATAACTATTATAACTATTAAAGGGCAGGATATATAAATTATTTTTAATGTTGTAAGAATCATGTTCAGAAAATCTGATTATTTTCTTATCACACACACAATTTTAAAGACATAAATGACAATGTACTGAGGAGAACCAAGATGGCGGCGATATAGGCAGACGCGTCCCAGGTCGTGTCCCGGAGCAAATGGAATGAACAGCTAAAACTAGTAACACCCACACCGAATTGGCGAAATTGCTCAGCTGGTGAGAGGGTTTGCAGCCGGGAAGAGCAGAACTCCCCTGGAAAGGTAAAAAAAAAACAGGGATTTGGGCAGGAAAGTTTGCCAGACCTCTGAGCCCAGAGAGTCGGAGGGAGACCGCGTGGCAGACAGCCGCGTCCCTTGGGACAGGCACAGCCCCTGACAGGGGAAAGGAGAACCGCGGGATTCCTGGCGGCGCCAGGGAAATTGAGAGCTGGGTTCTGTGACCGCGGAGGACTGAGCCTAAAGGGGGCAGCCTGAAGAGCTGACCTGACCATACAGTCCCGGTAAGAGAAGAAGCTTACAGAAACCAAGCCTTCCCCATTTCCGCGGCCGGCGTTTGTTTGTCTGTTTTCACTGAATCCTGTTCATGGGACATTTCGGATACAGACACTCACCTGTGCTGAAGAGAGGGAGAGTGTGCGGAGGAGTGGAATCTGGGGAGAGACTGGGGAGAGAGGGGGAGCCGGGAGAGGTGGCAGCGAATTGAGTGCTGAGACACCCCTGAGCCCAAGACTGGGGCAGCCATTCTCTCCAGAGAGTGAGGCTCCTCCCCCCGGCCCCCAGGCAAGGAGCACAGCCATACCCAGATTCCACCCTGTATGAGATCAAGGATTAAAATAACCTTATCAGTCCCTGGGAGTTAACAGGGTCTGGCCTATAGAGGGATTTTCAATCCCAGCAACAACATAGCGCGGGTAACTAACTATTACGCAGTCAGCTCTGGGCAGTGAACTTCCACTGGAAAGAGAGGCCCTATAGCCCCAGAGGCCAACCCCAGAACACTGCCACCCAGAGGCTGACACACAAACTGACTCTTTGCTAAACACAAAATAAGGCAGTCTGGGAAATAAATGCGACCTGCTTTAAAATAAGGACTGTGGTTCACAACACAGAGGAACAGTATATCGCAGGGAAACTCAACACTCTCCTGAATACCTGGAAGGTCTAAGGCGAGCCACACTGAAGAATAGAAGAACCAAAGGACCTTCACTACTGCATTTTTTTTTCTTTTTTCACTTTTTAACTAAGAAATCAATTTTTTAAAATTTTTTTTTCTTTTTCCATCACCTGATTTTACCCTTTTAATTACTACCTTCTTATTTTTTAACCAGTATTATTACTGCTACCATTTTACCATTTTTTAAAGTGCCATTTTATTTTCTCTTTATTTTATTTTGGGATTAGTGTTCTCCATTCTATTTTCATTGTTATATTATTGGTTGTTTCTAGTTTGCATTCATATCCAGGGAGCTGTTGCTGGAATTTGTTGGGATTAATGGCTGTTCTATAGGAGTATTCTCCTCATATAAAAAGTCTCTTCTCCTCTTCCACTTCATTCTCTCTTTTCGCTCTTTTTTTTTTCTTTTCTTTTCTCGCTTTTATTTTCCCCCCTCCTTTTTCCCGATTTCATTTTTGCACTCCTTTTTTTGGTCCCTACTTTTCTTTTCTTTTTTTTCTTTTATCTTTTTCTCTTCCTTCTTCCTTATCCCCTAATTCTCTTAATTCAGGTGGTCACCTTTATTTGGAGTTATTAATATCGTGAATATATTTGTGTATAGTGCCTGGTACGTGGTGCCTTGTTGTGTTGTATTTTGTGCCTTTAAATCAATGCAGCAGATCCAAGCAACAGCAACCTGAGCACCACATCCTCTGCTGAGGAACAGCAGCTGTACGTGAAACCTCGCCCCACCAGCCAGAAGAGCCACCACAGCTGTGAACAGCACCCACCAGAGGAGCTGCTGCCAACTGAAGAGCAGCAGCTACCGCAACCGCCCGAAGAGCAACCACAGACCAAGGAGTCACTGCCACCCAGGGAGCAACCACTGAACGACTCAACATCTAGATATGTCAGTGAGATCAAACATGGGTAGACAAAGAAACCCCCAAAGGAAAGACAATGTACTGGAAGATCCAATGAGGATTTTATTATTTTTAATCCAAAAACTTCAAAATGCATTCTTTAATTCTATTCTCTCAAATGAGAAAATTGTCTCCAATGAATAATATGTACATTCTTACCATAAAATTCAAATCATGACTTTCTCTATTTTAGAAATTATATGAATTTCTAATTTCCTCTTGATCTACTCTGAGCTTTTTCTCTCCCTACTGAATAGTTAAATTAAACTATGCCAGGAAACAGCATTAATTTTTGCATACCCTTTTCTTAACACTAACATAAGCCCAATTGAATTTATTAAATACTAGTGGCCTGGTGCATGAAATTCATGCACTGGGGAAGGGGTGTTCCTCAGTCTGGCCTGCACCCTATCCAATCTGGGACCTCTCGAAGGATGTCCTACTGCCGGTTTACAGGGATCGGGCCTAAACTGGCAGTCGGGCATCCCTCTTGCAATCCGGGACTGCTGGCTCCTAATAGCTCACCTTCCTGCCTGCCTGATTGCCCCTAACCACTCTGCCAGCCTGCTTGTCCCCAAATTCCCCCCCCCTCCGCCAGCCTAATCATCCCCAACTGCCCCCCCTGCTGGCCTGCTCGCCCCCACCTACCCTCCCCACTGGCCTGCTCACCCCCAACTGCCCACCGCTGTCCTGATAACCTCCAACTGACCCCCACTGATGGCTTGCTTGCCCCCAACTGGCCCCCCTGCTGGTCTGCTTACCCCCAATGGCCCTGCCTCCCACCAGCCTGATAAACCAAAACTTCCCTCCCCTCTTGGCCTCTAACCGCCTCTAGCAAGGCCCCGCCACCATGGCTTTGTCCAGAAGAACATCCGGAAGGTCTACTGGAAGGTCTCCCAGTCTAATTAGCATATTACCCTTTTATTAGTATAGATAGAGGCCTGGTGCACAGATGGGGACCTGCTGGTTTGCCATGAGGGGTGTCCCGGATCAGGGTGGGGGTTCCCTTGGGGTGTGGGGCAGCCTGGGTGAGGGGCCTGTGGTGGTTTGCAGGCCGGCCACGTCCCCATGGGGTGAGGGTCCCCGCTGGGGGAGCGTGGCCAGCCTAGGTGAGGGGCTGAGGGCTGTTTTCAAGCTGACCACACCCCCTTCAGGTTGGGGGTCCCCACTGATTGCCTGGCCAGACTGGGTGAGGGGCTGAGGGCCATTTTCAGGCTGACCACACCCCCTTCAGGATGGGGTTCCTGCTGGGGTGTCTAGCCAGCCTTGGTGAGGGGCTGCGGGCTGTTTTCAGGCTGGCCACACCCCCTTCAGGGTGGGGATCCCTGCTGGGGTGCCTGCCCAGCCTGGGTGAGTGGCTGATGGCTTTTTGCTGGCTGGCCATGGCCCTGGGAAACCCAGGCTCCCAGACCCTCCTTGAGCAGATGCCAAAGTGGCTGGAAGCAGGTATCTGGGATTTATTTATCTTCTATAATTGAAACTTTGTAGATTTGAGCAGAGCCCACAGCCAGTCCGGGCAGGTGGGAAGCTTGGCTTTCTCCATTGCCAGGGGCAACCCAAGCCTCTTGTTCACTCCAACTCTGTGGCTGGTGCCATCTTGGTTGGATTTATTTGCATACTCGCTCCTGATTGGCTGGTGGGCATGGCTTGTGGGCATGGCCTGTGGGTGTAGCAGAGGTATGGTCAATTTGCATGTTTCTCTTTTATTAGATAAGACTAGAGGCCCGGTGCACAAAAATTTGTGCACGGGCGGGGGGGGGGTATCCCTCAGCCCCACTTGTGCCCTCTCACAGTCTGGGACCCCTCAGGAGATAATGACCTGCTGGCTTAGGCTGCTCCCGGGTGGCAGAGGGCAGGCCCAATCCCTAGGTGCTTGCCCCACAGCCCCTGGTTGGGCTCAGAGCAGGGCCGATTGGGGAGTTGGGGCGCCGCCCCCTGTCATGCACAGAGCAGGGCGGATCAGGAGGTTGCGATGCCACCCTCAGTCACACTCAGGGTAGGGCCAATTGGGGGGTTGGGGTTCCGCCCCTTGTCACATTCAAGGCAGGGTCGATGTGGAGGTTGCCGCACCACCCCCTGTCATGTACAGAGCCGGCCGATCAGGGGGTTGGGGTGCTGCCCCGTGTCACGCACAGAGCAGGGCCCATCAGGGGGGTTGGGGCTCCGTACACTGTCACACACAGAGCAGGGTCGAACAAGGGGTTGGGGAGCTCCCCTCATCACCCACAGAGCAGGGCCAATCAGGGGGTTGAGGAGACCCCCCCTGCCATGCACAGATCAGGGCGGATCAGGAAGTTACAATGCCACCCTAAGTCATGATCAGGGTAGGGCCGATTGGGGGGTTGAGGTGCCAACTCCTGTCACATTCAAGGCAGGGCCGATGGGGCGGTTACGGCTCCACCCTGTCACACACAGAGCAGGGCTGATCAGGGGGTTGGGGCGCCTTCCCCTGTCACGAACAGAGCAGGGCGTATAGGGAGGTTGTGACCCAGCCCTCTGTCACACACAGAGCCGCAGGGCGATCAGGGCTTTGGGCGCTGCCCCCTGTCACGCTGCTCTAGGGGCCAGGAGGCCTCGCTGCTCCACTGATCCTGGTGATGGGAGGCCTCGCAGCTCCGCTTGACACAGGGGCAGTGAGGCCTCGCTCCTCCGCTGATCCAAGTGCTGGGAGGCCTTGTGGCTCCTCTGATCCCGGTACTGGGAGGCCTTGTGGCTCCGCAGAGCCTGGTGCTGGGAGGCCTCATGGCTCCGCTTGACACAGGGGCAGTGAGGCCTCGCTGCTCAACTGGTCCCAGTGCTGGGAGGCCTCACAGCTCCACTGATTCCGGTTCCAGGAGGCCTAGCAACTCCGCTGATCCCAGGTTTGGGAGGCCTCATGGCTCCACTGATCCCAGGCCAGGAGGCCTTGCTGCTTCGCTGATCCCGGTGCTGGGAGGCATATTACCCTTTTACTATATAGGATAGAGGCCTGGTGCACGTGTTGGGACCGGCTGGTTTGCCCTGAAGGGTGTCCCGGATCAGGGTGGGGGGTCCCGCTTGGGTGCCTGGCCAGCCTGGATAAGGGGATGATGGCTGTTTTCAGCTAGTCACAGCCCTTTCAGGGTGGGGGTCCCCACTGGGGTGCCTGGCCAGTCTGGGTGAGGGGCTGAGGGCCATTTTCAGGCTGGCGGGTGACTGAAGCTCCCAACCGCTCTTTTATTTCTTTTTTCTTTTTTATTCTGAGATTTTATTTACCTTCTATGGCTGTCACTGGAGCTGAGAGCCAGCTTTAGCTCTGAGGCTCAGCTCCAGCTCTGAGACCACCGCTGCTGAAAGCAGGTTTCTGGACTTTGTTTACCTTCTGTATTTGAAACTTTGTTGCGACTCCAGCTCTGAGATCCCGGCAGGCTGAAAGCAGGTTTCTGGGGTTTTGTTTAGCTTCTATATTTGTAACAATGTTTCTTAGAGAGCAGCTGAGAGGCGGCAGCAGCAGGCGGGGAACATGGCTTCCTCTGTCACTGGAGCAAGCAAGCCTCCCTGTTCGCGTCAGCTGCCTGGCTGCCGGCCGCCATCTTGGTTGGCAGTTAATTTGCATATCTCGCTGATTAGCCAAAGGGAAGGGTAGCAAAGTTACGGCTAATTACCTTGTTTCTCTTTTATTAGATAGGATAAAATGATGGTTTTATAATTGTTCAAAAAGTTATAGCATAATTTCTTAATGCTACATAACTTGTGTTATTCAATATAAAATCTCTTTAAATACATGATAAAAAATAAAACATTGTCTTAAAAATGTTTATAAAGGAGATTAAGAAATCAAGAAAACATCCTGTGATTAAGGAAAATTAGATTGTAATGTACACTCACCAAACCAATGCAATATATTATCCAAGTTAAAGGTAAATTTCTTCCAGTAGATTCTATTTTTAATAATTTTCAGTTTTCAATTAAAATTGACATACAATATTATATTAGTTTTAGTCATGTACACCAGTGATTAGACATTATATAGCTTACTAGGTGATCATTCCAGTATATCTTGTACCCATATACTGACACCATATACTAGTATAGTTATTAGAATGTTATTGACCATATTCCCTATGCTGTACTTTACATCCCCATGACTATTCTGTAACTATTAACTTTTAGTTATTAATACCTTCGCTTTTTTCACCCAAACCCCTAACACCTCTCCCATCTGGCAACAGTCAAAATGTTCTCTGTATCCATGAGCCTGTTTCTGTTCTGCTTGTTCATTTATTTGTTTTATAGATTCAGTTGATGATAGATATGTATTTATTGGCATTTTTGGTTCATATTTTAAATGTTTTTTTTTTCTTCTTAAAGATGATCCTTTAACATCTCATATAATACTGGTTTGGTGGGGATGAACTCTTTTAGATTTTCCTTGTCTGGGAAGCTCTTTATATAAATGATAGCTTTGTTGGTTAGAGTAATCTTGGTTGTAGGTCCTTGCTTTCATCACTTTAAATATTTCTTGCCAATCACTTCTGGTCTGCAAAGTTTCTGTTGAGTAATCAGTTGACAGTCTTATGGGAGCTCCTTTTTAGGTAATTAAGTGCTTTTCTCTTGCTGCTTTTAAAATTCTCTCTTTGTCTTTAAACTTCTGCATTTTAATTATGATATGTCTTGATGTGAGCCTCATTGGCCTCATCTTTTTGGGGACTCTGTGTGCTACCTGAACTTGTATGTCTATATTCTTCACCAGGTTTTAAAAGTTTTCTTTTTTAAAAAAAAATATATTTTATTGATTTTTTACAGGGAGGAAGGGAGAGAGATAGAGAGTTAGAAACATCGATGAGAGAGAAACATCGATCAGCTGCCTCCTGCACATCTCCTACTGGGGATATGCCCGCAACCCAGGTACATGCCCTTGACCAGAATCGAACCTGGGACCTATCAGTCCGCAGGCTGACGCTCTATCCACTGAGCCAAACCGGTTTCGGCAAAAGTTTTCTGAAACTATATTTTTAATTAGGTTTTCAATTTCCTGCTCTCTCCTTCCTCTGGCACCTCTATAATGTGAATGCTAACACACTCGATGTCCCAGAGGCTCCTTACACTGCCCTCATTTTTTTGGATTCTTTTCTTTTCACTGTTTTGATTTGGCATTTTTTGCTTCTCTATATTTCAAGTCACTGATTTGATTCTCAGCTTCATAAACTCTACTGCTGATTCCCTGTAAATTATTGTTCATTTCCTTTAGTATATCCTTCATTTTCTCCTTCAGTTCTGACCAGTTCCTTTTTATAGTTTTCATGGCCTTTATTAATAATGAAGTTCTCACTAAGTTCATTGAGCATACTATAACCAGAGTTTTGAACTCTGTGTCTAGTAGATAGCTTGACTCCATTTTGTTTAGTTTTTTTCTAGACTTTTGTTCTGTTCTTTCATTTGGGATATACTTATTTGTCTTTTCATTTTGGTTGCTTCCCTATGTTTGTTTCTATGAATTAGGTAGAACTGCTATGTCTCCTGGGCTTGGTAGAGTGACCTAATGTAGTAGGTGTCTTGTGGGGTCCAGGGGCACAGCTATCCTGTTTGCCAAATCTGGGCACTCCAGGTGCACCCCATCATATGGGCTGTGTACACCCTCCTTTTGTAGTTGAACCTTAATTTTGTTGGTCCATCAGTGGGAAGGATTTACTCCCTGGTTGATCAGCTGCAAGTACTGGTTGCAATCACCTTGTAAGATCAGTTGTGCAGGGCCCCACCCATAGAACAGGACCTATTTTTTGTGCCTGCTGAGTTTGCCACTTGAGTGTGTAGCCTGTGGAGGTATTATGTTAGTGCTTCGACATGGTCTGAATCTTTCTACCAGGTATGATGGCTCTGGGGCCTCCCGGGAGGTGCCAGCCAAAGTCAGCTGTGACCTGTATTCTGCCTGGGGCTTCCTAGCATAAGCTACAAAGCAACCTGCAGAGGGTTGTTATTGTGCTTCCCTTGGAAGTGCCCAGGAGAGGCCAAGCTGCTAATCGAGGCCGGCTGCCACTAGTGCCAGGCCTGGGGCCATTTAAAGTGAGGTACAGGGTATGCCGAGGCCAGATGCTGCTTGTCTGATTTTTGGAAAATCTGAGGCATGAGCCAGGACAGGCCATTTCTATGGGGGGAATAAAACAAAACAAAACAAACAGAACACTTGAAATAAGTTAAGTGAGCCTACATGTTGGGTGGGTCAGGGTCTCAGGGAATCACTAGAGTGGGGCAAACAATGATAGCCAGGTTGATGGAGGCTCTGTAGTTGAAAGGCTCAGAAAAGGAACAATGGCCTCTGTGAGCAATTCTGTCTGGGAGAAAGCAGCCCCTCCAACCCTTGATCTGATGCCAGTCAATTCTGTTTCTCCCAGTATGTCCCTGATGCCCTTTGAGCTGCTGCCCCAGTGTTGGAGCTTAGCGGGAGTGAATAAGGCTGTTTGAGAATACGTTAAGCGTAACACCTGGGACTCTGGCAGCCCTCCATATCACTCAGCCACAATCCTCACTGCTTTTAACAGCCAGAAGTTGTGTGGGGACTTTTCTTTATGGCACTAGAACCCTGCGCTAAGGGGCCTGGTGTGGAGCTGGGATCCCTCACTCCTCAGGATAGCCAAGATATCCAAAATATCCCTCTGCAGCCAAATGTCCCTCCTGATTTTTATCTGTCACACATGGGTGTGGGATTAACCCATTCTGTATCTCTACCTCTTCTACCAGTATCCATGTGACTTCTATATATTTTTAGTTGTAAGACTTCCGTTCAGGGAGATGTCAGGAAATTCTGAATGATGGTTGTTTTGTAGCTCAGTTGTAACTTTGATGTGGTTCGAGTAGATTCTAAAAGAAAACAGCTTACATGCATGCTTTAATAAATGTTCAGTTAATGTAAAATGGGAAAATTTTGTGTAGTTATGTTTATTAATGTGATATCAATTTAATTGATTTATTGTATATATATGAGAGTATAGATGTTTGCTAAAACTATCATGGTGAACAATTCACAATATACATATATTAAATTATCATGCTATATACCTTGAACTTACACAATGATGTATGTCAGTTATTTTTCAATAAAACTGGAAAAAAATTATCTGTGCTCTGCCAACTCATCCTCCTTTACCAACCCGTGGTAAACACTACTTAACTTTATACTTTCTCCATGGTGTTGATTTTTTTAAGATGTCACATAGCTGGAATCATACACTATGTAGCCTTTCCACATTGGCTTTTATTTTTCATTCAGTGAAATGCATTTAAAGCTCTTCCCTGTCTTCATGGCTTGAGTAGCTCATTATTTTTTTGCGTTGAATAATAGTCTCTTGTCTAGATGTGCCAGTTATTTACCCATTCACCTACTGAAGGACATCTTGGTTGATTCCAAGTTTTGCAGTTATGAATACAGCCACTATGAACATCTGTGTGCACATCTTTTTGTGGACGTGTTTTCAATTTTTTTGAGCAAATATCAAGTTGTGCAATTACTGAGTCATATGATAAAAATATGTTTAGTTTTGTAGGAAATTTACAAACTATCTTCTACAGCAGCAGTTCTCAACCTGTGGGTCGCGACCCCTTTGGGGGTCGAACGACCCTTTCACAGGGGTCGCCTAAGACCATTGGAAAACACATATATAATTACATATTGTTTTTGAGATTAATCACTATGCTTTAATTATGTTCAATTTGTAACAATGAAAATACATCCTGCATATCTGATATTTACTTTACGATTCATAACAGTAGCAAAATTACATTTATGCAGTAACAACGAAGATAATTTTATGGTTGGGGGTCACCACAACATGAGGAACTGTGTTAAAGGGTCACGGCATTAAGAAGGTTGAGAACCACTGTTCTACAGTCTCTGTGCCATTTTGCATTCCCATTAGCAATGTATGAGGGGCCCTGTTGATCCACATCCTTGCTCGTCTTTGCTGTTGTCAGTGTTTTGGTCATTCTAATAGATCTATAGTAGTCTTTCTTTGTTTTAATTTGCCTTTTTGTGATGACATATGATATAGAGCATCTTTTTATATGCTTATGAAAATTCCTTTAGAGGCAAATGCCATTAGTCCTTATAGCTTAATAATCATCCTCTTTGCCTTGATACTCTACTCTACAGGACAGCTAGAGCAAAGATGCCACCTTCAAGACACACTGGCACAGGTTCTGCCTTCCAGACATACCAGTATGTTGGTCTTCTCTCTCAACCCACTGGGATCAAGTTAAGCCCGCACCTTTGCCTGGCAGAGAGATTGGAGCCCAAGGCTCCTGGTGGCCATGCCTTGGAAA
Organism: Myotis daubentonii; assembly: GCF_963259705.1. NCBI lineage: Eukaryota > Metazoa > Chordata > Mammalia > Chiroptera > Vespertilionidae > Myotis > Myotis daubentonii. The sequence goes on along the minus strand of NC_081861.1, from coordinate 73,832,779 downwards.
CTTGTAGTGGCCCCATTCTCAAGGTAGTTCCCTGCCTGGGCCCATTCCCCTGAAGCTCTGTGAAATATCCATCTGGTTCTTTAAAATTTAGGTAGAAGAAGCCATGCTTTCAGGAATTATGTACTCTACCTGTCAGGGGGTGACCGCAGTGACCCGTATGCACTTTACTACACATAGTCCTGCTGGAGATGCACCTGGGATGGAGTCAAGAGGAACAGAGCTGCCGAAACCGGTTTGGCTCAGTGGATTGAGCGTCGGCCTGCAGACTGAGGGGTCCCGGGTTCGATTCCGGTCAAGGGCATGTACCTGGGTTGCTGGCACATCCCCAGTGGGAGATGTGCAGGAGGCAGCTGATCGATGTTTCTCTCTCATCGATGTTTCTGACTCTCTATCTCTCTCCCTTCCTCTCTGTAGAAAATCAATGAAATATATTAAAAAAAAAAAAAAAAGAGGAACAGAGCTGGAATATGGCAAGCATCCAAAGTGAGACCATATGGGGCAGTATGCACCAACATCCTACATGGGTCAGTGGCTCCTCCTTTGAAATAGCTTTGCCTCTCCCATATTGTACTATGGGTCTTTGATAAGAATGGCAGCCTTAATAAACTCTAAATCACCTTGATGGGGAAGAGTCATTCTTTTATTGTCTTGGAGAATAGCTTTTGGTTTCTGTTGTGACGGCTAATCCATACTAATATCATTATAAAATGATCTCTTTCCCCAAATATTAGGGTTCTCATTTGTTACTAAGTGAATAAGCTGAGAATTTCCCAGCTTATTTTTTTTTACCTATTTCATTCTTAATTCAATTCTCTCTTCTTGAATTTTAGTACAAGCAGTCAAGAGGAACCAGATCACTCCTTTAACACTTTGTTTAGAGGACACTTCAGCTAAATATCTAATTTCATCACTGGCAAGTTTTACCTTCCATTAAAACTTGAACACAATTCAGCCAAAGTATGTTTTCTACTTTATAACAAGGATTGTTTTCTCTCTAGTTTTGAATAGCATGTTTCTCATTTCTAACTGAACCTCAACAGAATGACTTTTACTGTCCCTATTTCTACCAACATTTTGTTCAGGATTACCTAGGTATTGTGTAAGAAGTCTGAAGCATTCTGTACATATCTCCTCTTTTTTTCCCCCAGCTCTCACCAGAATTGTCCATTCATAGAAATGTAGGTTTTTCCAGCATGCACCTCAAAATTCTTTAAGCCTTTAACCATTACCCCAATTTCAAAGCCACTTTCACATTTTTAGATATTTTGTTACAATAGTATCCCCAATTATTGGTAACAATGTATTAGTCTTTTGGGGCTGCTATGATGAATACCATAGATGGAGTAGCTTATCCTATATAATAAAAGATTAATATGCAAATAGACCGAATGGCAGAACAACTGAGCAACTGGTCGCTAGAACATGTGCTGACCACCAGGGGGTGCATGCAGAACATGGTGGAGGTCAGCTGCAGCGGGATGGTGGAGCAAGTGAGTGGCGGCGGCAGACCAAGGAGAGGCACCAGTCACTGTCACCGAGGCAGGCCTCTGGTGGTTACTGAAAATTCTTTGCTCCCACACGCCACCCAGGGCTTGCACCCGCTGCTGGCACCGGCAGGGGGAGGTAGAGAAGCCCTGAGGGTCGATCAGGGCCAACAGCCACTGCTCGCACCTGCTGATGGTGCCTAGTGATCAGGGCCAACGCAAGGCACCAGGAGCAGGTGTGAGCACTGGGCAGGACTGTGATATGTGGGAGCAAAGAATTTTCAGTAACTACCAGAAGCTTGCCCCAATGACAGTGACCAGGGCTCTGCCTTGGCCTGGCACTCCCGCTCACCTGTTCCACCATCCCACCACAGCCAACTCCCACCATGTTCTGCGTGCACCCCCTGGTGGTCAGTACACATCATAGTGACCAGTTGTTCGGTTGTTCTGCCATTTGGTCTATTTGCATATTAACATTTTATTATATAGGATTAGAGGCCCGGTGCACAAAAATTAGGGGGGGGGGTACCTCAGCTTGGCCTGTGCCCTCTCACAGTCTGGGAACCCCCTCTCACAGTCTGGGAACCCTCGGGGGATGACCATCTGCTGGCTGAGGCCTGCTCCCCAGGGGATTGGACCTAAGCTGGCAATCAGACATCCCTCTGGCAGCCCAGCAGCCCTCGGGGGATGTCTACTTGCCAGCAGGGAGCAGACCTAAGCTGCAGTTGGGCATCCTTAGTGCTGCTGAGGAGGCAGGAGAGGCTCCCACCACCACCGCTGTACTGGCAGCTGGCAGCCTGACTTGTGGCTGAGCAGAGCTCCCCCATGTGCGAGCACACTGACCACTAGAGGGCAGCTCCTGCATTGAGCATCGGCCCCCTGGTGGTCAGTGTGTGTGTAATAGTGACCAGTCATTCCCAGTCTTTCTGCTGTTAGGGTCAGTTTGCACATTACACTTTAACTATATAGGATAGAGGCCTGGTGCACAGTTGGGGGCCGGCTGGTTTGCCCTGAATGGTGTCCCAGATCAGGGTGGGATTCCCGCTTGGGTGCCAGGCCAGCCTGGGTGAGGGGCTGATGGCTGTTTTCAGGCTGCCCGCACCTCCTTCAGGGTGGAGGTCCCCACTGGGGTGCCTGTACAGCCTGGATGAGGGGCTGAGGGCTGTTTTCAGGCTGCCCGCACCTCCTTCAGGGTGGGGGTCCCCCCTGGGGTGCCTGGCCAGCCTGGATGAGGGCCTGATTCCTTTTTTCAGGCTGCCTGAACCCCTTTGGAAGGGGGTCCCTAATGGGGTGCCTGGCCAGCCTGGATGAGGGGCTGATGGCTGTTTTCAGGCTGCCCGCACCCCCTTCAGGGTGGGGGTCCCCACTGGGGTGCCTGGCCAGTCTGGATGAGGGCCTGAGGTCCGTTTTCAGGAGGGCCAAGCCTGCAACTGAAGCTCCCAGCCTCTCCTTTATTTATTTATTTATTTATTTATTTATTTATTTATTTATTTATTTTTATTCTGGGATTTATTTACCTTCTATAGCTGTCACTGGAGCTGAGAGCCAGCTTTAGTTCTGAGGCTGGCTTTAGCTCTGAGACCTTGGCTGCTGAAAGCAGGTATCTGGGGTTTGTTTGGGTTCTATAATTGAAGCACTGTTGGGGTCCTGCTCACTCCAGCTCTGATGGCTGAAAGCAGGTTTCTGGGTTTGTTTAGCTTCTATAATTGCAACATTGTTTCTTAGAGTGCAGCTCAGATCCCAGCTGTGGCAGGCGGGGAACCTTGGCTTCCTCCATCACTGGAGCAATCAAGCTTCATGTTCGCTTCAGCTGCCTGGCTGCAGGCCGCCATCTTGGTTGGCAGTTAATTTGCATATCACCAGATTAGCCAATGGGAAGTGTAGAGGAGGTATGGTTAATTACCATGTTTGTCTATTATTAGATAGGATACTCCTGAGTCTCATCCCATTATTTGGTTTGAATGTTCCTGGTTTTCAAACTGTCGTTTTGATATATGTTCAATAAACTTTTACAACAATTATTACTTCAGTGAGTCATTGATTTTACTTCCGTTATTTTGGAACTTTTGACATTATAAACAAAAAAAAAGTTATTTCTTAGCTCTAGAACCTGAGAAGTCCAAGATCTAGGAGCTGGAAGATTTGGTGTTTGGTGATAGCTCACTGCTTGGCTCATAGACTCTGTTTCCTCACTATGTCCACACATGGTAGTATAAGAACATAAGAACATCCAAACCTATTGAAAAAAATTGATAAGTTTATTAGAGATGAACCAAGGACATGTGGTAAAACAGTATTTCAATGGACTAAGAAAATTTTTCAGAGAATGGCAGTTTTGAAGATTTTGTTAATGCATTTGGAATCAAAGGAGGGAACATAAGGAAGATTACATAAAATCCAATGGTGGTAGATTAAAGGAGAAAAAGTAAGGTGAGAAAATCTCTATGATTGGGTAAAAAGTAAAATTGGAAAATATAGCCTTTCTTTACAGTGATGGGTGTAAGATAGTTAACATTTAACATTTAAATTAAATAATGAAGGTATACAGTCACCAAGATCATGTGTTCCCTTGAGGGTGTTTATGTCTCTGATAGGTAGAAAACAGGATTACTTAGCATTTCAAAGATATGTTAACCTAAGTGCACATGAACAATGTACAGGGCTTATTTAAGGCAAAAATAAACATTTTACTAAAGAAGTTATAGACCTGGAGTGTGACTACTCACCATGACATGCCCAGTTAGAAATGTATTATCAGATAATCCTGTGAGGTTACTTTTGGTCAGTGAGCTTGTCAGATTTATTACAGATCCCCTCATTCATTCACAAAGGGATGAAAAATAATTATCCTATATCATTCTAGGTTCTTGGCTGAGATGCCTGTATAAAAAAAAGACAGATTAGGAGCCCAGGATGTAGGTCCGGGTCCTGGGAGGGCAGTTCGGACCCCAGACGGAAGGGTTGTCTTTGGCGGGAGGTCTGGCTCGTGGGACGGACCTCCGGGTTATGGACTGGTGGTCTAGACTATGGATGGAGATCTGGCCTGCTGATACAAGCCTGGATTCTGGGTTTGAGGTCTGGACCCCGGGATTGTTTTCTGGGCCCTGGCATAAAGATCTGGGACCCGGATGTAGGTCTGAGCCCCGCGTGTAGGTCTGGGTCCTGGGAGGGCGGTTCGGGCCCCAGAGGGAAGTGTGGGCCCTGGGGAGAGGTCTTGCCCATGGGCTGGACCTCTGGGTTATGGACTGGTGGTCTGGACTACGGATGGAGATCTGGCCCACTGATACAAGCCTTGATTCTGGGTTTGAGGTCTGGGCTTTGGCATAAAGGTCTGAAACCTGGATGTAGGTCCGGGTCCTGGAAGGACGGTTCGGCCCCGGAGTGAAGGGTTTGGGCTGGGGAGAGGTCTTGTTCGTGGGCTGGAACTCTGATTTATGGACTGGTGGTCTGGACTAAGGATGGAGATCTGGCCCGCTGATACAAGACTGGAAAAAAACAAAAAGAAAACAAAAACAAAACAAAGACAGATTAACAGGAGAAAAACAAATTTAATTTTGTATGTACTGACTTTCCACAAAGATATGAGACTCAAAGGCAGTCAAAATATTGAGGCTTATATATTATCCTGAACTAAGAAAAGAAAGTCAAAAGGGAGAAAGAAAATTCACAGGAAGATGAGAAAGCAAATGTTTGAAAAACAAATGTTTACCCTGCCATGCAGAAAAGTCTGTCAAATGCAAAAGTTATTTCAGGTAGCTTTCTACTTTCACAGAAAAAATAAATAATATAAAGGTTGGGAAAACCTGTTCAAAGGAAGTACAACAGAAAATTTAAAGGAGAGTGGAACCTAGAGTGTGTCCCAAGTTTCTAACTGCTGTGACCGGGTAAATGGTACTGCCATTGAATAAGATATTGAACACAGGTTTTATTTTTCAGTGCAGAAGTTTGAGGTGATGATATAACTTAGGTGTGTGGTTTGAGCTGTTAATACAATATATGCAGATGGCAACTGAAGCCATGATGTATATATGATTATCAGGAAGCATTTGTAGGATGAGAAGAAAACAGGCCATTATGATTTGGAAAATATTAACATTTATGAAGCAACCTGAAGAAGGCAGTTATGTAGCAAAGCCCAAATTCATACTTGTCTCACTCTTTGAAGTCTATAATTTTATTTTCAAACTGTTAATTACATACTATTTTTCACTTACATGGTCACATTTTTTATTTAGAAAAATAATAGTTATCAGTTTGAATAGTAGATTATCTGTAGGCTTTCAAAATCATTGGTTTTTAACAATGCCAATGACTTAGCATTATACACATTAGTTCCAGAAACTAGATATTTCAGAATAACAAGTAAATATTGTCTAAGGGAACATGTGAGGTGATCCTCAGTTATAGTCACTTTTTGCACTCTGAAGGTAGATAAAAATCCATTCCAGTGTTGATATTTTAAAAAATATTTTTAATTGATTTTTTAGTGAGAGAGGACTAGAGAGGGGGAGAGAGAAATATCAATGTGAGAGCAAAACTTCGATCATACCGACCCCCTACCTAGGACCAAGCCCCAAACCCAGGCATGTGTCCTCATCAGGAATCAAACTGGCAACCCTTCAATGCATAGGACGAGGCCCAACCAACTGATCCACACTGACCAGTGTTGATATTTTAAGAGTAGAAGTTGAGTATCCTATATAATAAAGCCCTAATATGCAAATCAACCAAACAGTGAGACAACAGGTAGAATGACCTGTCGCTCAATGCAGGAGCTGCCCCCTGGTGTTCAGTGCACTCTCACAGGGGGAGCGCCACTCAGCCAGAAGCCAGGCTCATGGCTGGCGAGCACAGCAGTGGTGGCGGGGAGCCTCTCCCACCTCAGCTGCAGGTGGGTGGTAAGGCATGAGGGGTCCCGCACTGGGAGAGGAATGTCTGACTGCCAGCTTAGGCCAAATCCCCAGGGAGCATCCCCTGAGGGGTCCTGGACTGTGAGAAGGTGCAGGCTGGGCTGAGAGACACCCCCCCCCCCCCCAGTGAATTTTGTGCGCCGAGCCTCTAGTATGTAATAATGAAAAAACTAGATTGATAGACCTTCCACTTAAACAATGTAAAGTGGAAATAATACTCTACCAGAAGCCAAATGGCCTGAGTCATAAAGTTCTACCACAACTTTTTACTATCCTTATATATCTATTATTTTATCTTTCTCCCCTTTGATATTCTCAACTGCCTACCATAAGTTTCCTTGATATTCCTAATGCCTGATAGAAGAAAAGGCAAGGAGAATGGGGGTTAATAAATGAGATTACTTTATTAATTCTTTTAAATCTTTCACATATATTCTAATAATCACTTTTTTAGAATTTTAAACCTCAATCATTTGTGTATAGTTTCTCTGTTTTGCATTATATTCTGTCTTCAAAACTTGCCTGATCAGTGAAAACTATTCTTCCTTTATCTTCATTTCTTTTTACCTTTCATATTTTTTGACATATCAAACACTTCATCTGTGAAATCTTATTTGAATACTCTCCCACCAGTTCAATAAGTTTCTGTCTCCTCAAGTGTGTTGAATAAATAAATAAAAGTATGAATTCTATAAATTTTTGTTAGCAGAAATCACATAAATTACATTTTTGTTTATATAGCTGTCTCTATACTACATTGCACATTTTTTGAATCCACATTCACTGTTTTTATCTTTATATCTTTAGCTCTTAGCTAAGTAACTGACAAGATAGTTGGTATCTAGAAATACTTATTGAAAGGATAACAAAAGTGACTCATCATAAATGCAAAACAATAGGATGTAAGAATGAATAGTATTAAATTATTGAGAAAAAGAGCACACTCTATCTTAACTACTAACAAAAGTGGTGAGTATAGTCCAAACAGTGTCATAATTCTAAAGAGAAAAACATTTGGAAGAAGGAAAGAAATGAATTCATAAACACAAAGAGGCCAGCTGAATGTTATTCTTGCAAGTGTTTGGATTTTTTTACTCAAAAGATAGTTGTTTTGTTTTGTTTTGTTTTGCTTTTCTGTAGGTGACATGGGAACAAGTGGCACAGAATGGGATTACAATAATAAAAATTACCTAACTGACATGGATTTGAGAATTTTACTCTTTGAGGAATTTGATGTATAATATGAGAAAAACCAGTAGTGTTTAAAAAACTCAAATGCATAGGCAACACTACACCGTAATTCTACTTGCTTTCTCTGATGTGCTGAATTTCCTTTTCACCAGAGCAACTATTTCACATCGTCTCTCCTCAAACCACCAATATTTACTTAATCAGTCTCAGTTTCATATGATGATTCTATTTCTTATTTTAAACAAAATGTGGAAATGATCTGATAACTCTCTTCTCACTAACAAACTTACTTGAATCTGTATCCAAACACTCTGCTCTTAATATAGATGGAGTATTCCTGCTCCTATAGTGGGCTACAAGAGTTTTGGCCTTGAACCCAATTTATTCTCACATTTTCAAGAAATCAATTCCTAAAATTGTTCCCCCTTCTATATAATCAATTCTTTATCCCAATTAGATAATTTTTACCACAGGCATGTTATACATTATTCATTACTTTAATAATTTAACAAATGTTTAATACTTACTATGTATTAGAGTTTTTCTTGTGCCATGAATACAGTAATAAACAAAATAAAAATATATGTTCTAATGAAGCAGGGAAAACAAACAATAAAAATAATATGTATCTGATAATATATATCAAAACATATATTAGCCAAATAAAGTATATACCATATATAAAATATAATGTATTGTACATGTCAACATGAGAAATGTCCAAACCTATATAGATGTTTGATGAGCCCTAACCAGTTCGGCTCAGTGGATAGACCATCAGCCTGTAGACTGAAGGGTCTTGGGTTTGAATCCAGTCAAGGGCATGTACCTTGGTTGTGGGATCAATCCCTAGTAGGGGGCATGCAGGAGGCAACTGATCAATGTTTCTCTGTCATCAATGTTTCTAACTCTCTATCCCTCTCCCTCCTCTCTGTAAAAATAAATAAAATATGTTTTTTTTAAAGAATTTTGATGAGATTATTAGAGCCAAACTGCCATCTATAGTCTTATGATTCCTGATGTTGTATTTCTAATTCTGGCTTCTCTCTTCATATCTAGACTCATATATTATATTATATATTTGACATCTCCTTTGGATATCTAATAGATTAGCATCTAAATCTTAAGATCTCAAGAAGATAAGATTTTTCCTCACCTAATCTGTCTCATTCAAGACCTGCCCATGGGGAGAACCAAGATGGCGGCATAGGTTAACGCCGGAGTTTGCTGCTTTGAACAACTACTTCAAAAGTGAAACCAAAAAACGGAAGGGACATCACCCAGAACCACAGGGGCGCTGGCTGAGTGGAAGTCCTACAACTAGGAGGAAAGAGAAACGCACACGGACACTCAGAGGAGGCGCAGTGCTGAAGTCAAATTCTGAGGTGCGGAGTGCGCGGAGCAGGCTGGCGGCGGAGGGCGCGGTTGTTGTTTTCAATCGGGAGGGAGTCGCAGACTCTGAGCTCCAGATCCGGGCGAGTCTTTAGGGACCCAGACTCAGGCGGAAGAAGCGGGACTGTCTGGCTTCGGTCAGAGCGAGTGCAGCTTTCTCTCCCAGCTTTGCAGCGGGTGCTGGGACTCAGAGAGGCAGAGCCCCTTGGGACAGGACTGAGAGCCGCCATAACTACTCTCTCCGGCCCACACTGTTGATCCTGTTCGACCCGCCCTGCCCAAGCCCTGCACAGAGGCATTTGCCGGATAGCCTCAGGCAAAGGCTAGATTAGCACCTCCCTAGAGGACAGAAGTTCTCTCACCGCTGACACAGCTGAATCTCATAGCCACTTGGCCTGGAGGTCAAACCCTCCCTGGAATTAGCTACAGCAATCAAGATTTATCTATAAGACTGCGAACAAAGACCACTAGGGGGTGCACCAAGGAAGCATAACAAAATGCGGAGACAAAGAAACAGGACAAAATTGTCAATGGAAGAAATAGAGTTCAGAACCACACTTTTAAGGTCTCTCAAGAAGTGTTTAGAAGCTGCGGATAAACTTAATGAGCTCTACACGAAAACTAATAAGACCCTCGATCTTATATTGGGGAACCAAATAGAAATTAAGCACACACGGACTGAAATAATGAATATTATACAGACGCCCGACAGCAGACCAGAGGAGCGCAAGAATCAAGTCAATGATTTGAAATGCGAGGAAGCAAAAAACATCCAACCGGAAAAGCAAAATGAAAAAAGAATCCAAAAATGCGAGGATAGTGTAAGGAGCCTCTGGGACAGCTTCAAGCGTACCAACATCAGAATTATAGGGGTGCCAGAAGATGAGAGAGAGCAAGATATTGAAAACCTATTTGAAGAAATAATGACAGAAAACTTCCCCCACCTGGTGAAAGAAATGGACTTACAGGTCCAAGAAGCGCGGAGAACCCCAAACAAAAGGAATCCAAAGAGGACCACACCAAGACACATCATCATTAAAATGCCAAGAGCAAAAGATAAAGAGAGAATCTTAAAAACAGCAAGAGAAAGAAACTCAGTTACCTACAAGGGAATACCCATACGACTGTCAGCTGATTTCTCAACAGAAACTTTGCAGGCCAGAAGGGAGTGGCAAGAAATATTCAAAGTGATGAATACCAAGAACCTACAACCAAGATTACTTTATCCAGCAAAGCTATCATTCAGAATTGAAGGTCAGATAAAGAGCTTCACAGATAAGGAAAAGCTAAAGGAGTTCATCACCACCAAACCAGGATTATATGAAATGCTGAAAGGTATCCTTTAAGAAGAGGAAGAGGAAGAAAAAGGTAAAGATACAAATTATGAACAACAAATATGCATCTATCAACAAGTGAATCTAAGAATCAAGTGAATAAATAATCTGATGAACAGAATAAACTGTTGATTATAATAGAATCAGGGACATAGAAAGGGAATGGACTGACTATTCTTGGGGGGGAAAGGGGTGTGGGAGATGTGGGAAGAGACTGGACAAAAATCGTGCACCTATGGATGAGGACAGTGGGTGGGGAGTGAGGGCGGAGGGTAGGGTGGGAACTGGGAGGAGGGGAGTTATGGGGGGGAAAAAAAAGGAACAAATGTAATAATATGAACAATAAAGATTTAATTAAAAAAAAAAAAAAAAAGACCTGCCCATGATCATCCAACTATGTTCTCAAAAAATGGAAAAATTAAAAAACATAGAAAACTATCTGTGATTTCTTTTCCCTCCTCGCATCCTTACATCCAACAAACCAGAAAATATTACTGATTTTTATACCCATGATATACACCCAAATCTATCCACTTATCTTCACTACCATGCCTAACCCTCTGATTTAACCTAGTATCGTTTATTACATGAACTATGATTTCTAACCGATTTCACTGTTTCCATTTGTGACATCCTATATTGCATTCTCCACATGGCTGCCTAGATAATATCTTTTTAAGTAACTGAGTTCTCACATCCACTGGTGTTCACTGAGCTCCATAGAAATAAGTCCAGAAGTGAGAGCAGAACGGGCACTGGATGCTTCTGCTGTGCCTTGCTGGAAAAAAGAAATAATAAATAAACAGAGACTATGGAGATCCTAAGAAGTAGAGAGGCAAAATGTCATTATATGCAATTTTTGTGAAAACCTGCCTGGAGGAGCACAAGAAGTATCCAGGCACTTTAGCCAACTTCTCAGAGAGTTTTCAAGATGCTCAGACAGGTGAAAGACCACGTCAACTAAAGAGGAACAAAAACAAAACTTGAAGACATGGCAAAGGGGGACAAGGTCCATTATACAAGAAAAATTAAAACCTACATACCTCTAAACAAAGAAACAACAACAACAAAAACAATTCAAGGATCTTGATGCACCCAAAATGCTTCCTCCAGCCTTTTTTTTTTTTTTTCCTATGAGCATCACCCAAAAATCAGAGTAGGAAATCCTAGCATTTCCATTGGTAATGTTGCTACGAAACTGGGAGAGATGTAGAATAACATTGCTGCAGATGATAAGAAAACTTATGAAAAGAGGGTTCCTAAGATGAAAAAGAAAAAGAAAATTGATATTATTGCATAGCAAGCTAAAGGAATACCTGATATGGCAAAAAAGGGAGTCATCAAGATTGGGGGAAAAAGCAAGAAAAGGAAGAGAATGTTGAGGGGAGAAAAGAAGAAGAATAAATTGTGTATGGTACAGTTTTTTGTTTGTTTGTTTATCTATAAATGTTTTTAACTCCCGCGTACACAACTCATACCTATTAAAGAAAAAAAATGAAATATAAAACTGTTTAAGATGTGGTTTTAAACTGTACTGTATCTCTTTTGTATAGTTAACATGCTACTGAATATATGTTTAGATAACCCTGTTCTGGTGCTACTTTCATTAGCCACTAACCTTTCTGGGTACAGTATAATAGTGTAAATTGGCATGAAAAACATGTTTAAAAATATTTTTATTGATTTCAGAGAGGAAGGGAAAGGAAGAGAGAGATAGAAATATTAATGGTGAAAGAGAATCATTGATTGGCTGTCTCCTGCACTCTCCCCCCCCCCCCCACAAACACACTGGGAATTGAGCCCCCAACCTGGGCATGTACCCTGGCTAAGAATCGAACCATGACCTCCTGGTTCATAGGTCGATACTCAGCCACAGAGCTACACCGGCTGCGCTGAAAAGCATCTTTTTCATTGCACAAATTAGTTATATATTGGAATGGTAGTTTTTCATCTTTAGTTGCCTCTAATGTAGCTTATAGGAATTAATAGTTGATCTGTTAACTGAATATCACTCTGTAATGGAAAAAAAGGTATCAGTTCTGTTGACATTCTGAATGCTTCAAAAAATGCTTTATTGCCCTGGCCAGTTTGGCTCAGTGGATAGAGTGTTGGACTGTGAACTGAACGATTCCCAAGGTTGATTCCAATCAAGGGCACAAACCTTGGTTGCTAGCTGGCAAGCTAGCTGGCCCTGGTCAAGGTGTGTGCAGGAGGCAACCAATCCATATGTCTTTCTTGCATTGATGTTTCTCTTTCTCCCTCTCTCTCTCTCTCTCTCTCTCTCTCCCTCCCTCCCTCCCAGTCTCTCTAAAAATCAGTAGAAAAATATCCTTGGGTGAGGATTAACACATACACCAAAAAAAAGCTTTATTTTTTAGAGGTTTTTTTTTTAATTGATTTATGCCGCTGCACCAAGGATCAAGCCCACAACTCAGGCATGTGCCTTAGCTGGGAATCCAACCAGTAACCTTTCCGTTTGTTGGACAACACTAAATCAACCGAGTCACACTGGCAAGGGCAAAAAGTGCTTTATTTTAATATTATTTTTTTTATACATCTAAAATTTTCTCCTTGATAGAAGTTAGTCTTTTGCCTCTGTACATGTTAGAAAACATGAATTATTACAGTGTTTATTTTTCATATAGCTATCTTTTGTCTATTTACCTTGCATACTCATAATGGGAGTAATGAAAGTTAAGTTGAGAGAGTTTTCACCCATAATTGAAAACTCAAAAATCTTGATGAATTGGTATTAAATTTTATATAACCCAGCTACATTTACAAAGTGCAGAGCAACTGATCAATTCAGAGCATTGGATTATTAGAATCAGACATTTTATAAGTATGTCTTTGAAGGATAATAGCAAAGTATGTTCTTATCTTTACATGAGTACTATATATTATTAACTCCTATTACAATGTAATGGCAGTTATATTTTCATTTTCCACATAAGGGAAGCCTAATAGTATATATCTAAAAGCTTGGGCTTAAATCCAAGACTGCCATATTACAATTTTGTTGATATTAGTCCCAAAGAGGGTTTTATGAAAGTGCTGTCATAAATGTCTTTTCCTATGTATTTATAAATGGACTGGTTAGAAAACTTGAGATTTTTTATTATAGTTATTATTAAATTATTATTTTAATTTTATTACATTTATTGTAGTGACATTGGTTAATACCTTGCATACTCATCATGGGAATAATAAAATTATATAGGTTTCAAATGTACAATACTATAATACATCATCTGCATATTGCATTGTGTATTCACCCCTCAAAGTCAAATCTTTTTCCATCACCATATATTTGACTCACTTTACGCTTTACTACCTTCCCCCACCCCCTTTCTCTGGAACCACCATGTTGTGGTCTATGAGTTTTTGTTTGTTTGCTTGTCTTGTTTGTTCATTTGTTATTTTCAGTTTTATATCCCACATATGAGTAAAATCATATGGTTTTTGACTTTTTCTGTCTGACTTATTTCACTTGGCATGATATTCTCAAGATCCATCCATGTTGTCATAGGCCAGTTTTCAAATTATATACCACTATATGGTATATAAGAGTTTATCAATTTATCTGGTCTATCATTTTTCTAGGGCTGCCATAACAAGGTGCCGCAGAATGGATGGCATAAAAAAAATATTTTCTCACAGTTCTAGAGGCTAGAAGTCTGAAATCAACTTGTCTTCAAAATTATTTTCTCTTAAGCTTCTCTCCTTTGCTAAGGCCTAACTGACTTATTTTGACCATTATTGTCTCAATTTAAGGCCTAGCTGGGTTTTTTTTGTTGCTGTTTTTTTTTTTTTTTTTTCCTGTTTCCTTACATGGTTACCTATTAGTCTATGTGTGTCTATGCCCTAATCACTTCTTAAAAGAGCACCAGTCATGTTGGATTAGGACCTAACCTAATAACCTCCTTTCTCCTTAATTATATCTATAAAGGTCCTATCTCCAAATATAGATTGTTACATTCTGAGGTATTCAGAGTTAGAACTTTAACATATAAATTTGGAAGGGGGCACAATTCAGCACATAACACCTTGTGATAAACATTTTTTGAGAGATTAAAAATGATGATGGAGTAAGTGGATGCTGCATGGACACACTACCAGAACAAAACTGGAATTACAACTAAAATACAGAATAATTTCCTGCATACTTAACAGAAGACTCACTGGAGAGCACACTAATAATCAAGAACAGAAAGTGGAGATCACATAGAGACTGGTAGGAGGGGCAGAGGTGTGAAAGGGCTGCTTGGGCTTCTACAGACAGAAGCTGAAATTCTGGAGATATATCTCAGCTATGTGGAGTTGACACAGAACTCTTGAGTCTAATCTCCAAGCTAGGTCCCCAGCAGAAAGCACCAGAACTGAGAAGGGTAGTCACACAACATCTGGCTGTGAAAAGGAGCAGAGTTGCTGTCTGCCAGAGAGAGAAAGGTGGAAATTCAGTCACCCTCTTAAAGGGCCAATGCAAAAACCCCCTTGTGCTCTGGCAGAAGGAAAGCAGAGTGGACTGAAGCTGTGTGAGTAGAACCCAGGATCAGAAGCTCTGGGGTTAGAGCTCAGAAGGCAGACTCTCGGTTCCTTGTGCTGAGTCATTCCCTCACACTGCAGAGGTCACCTTTCTCAAGCAGACATTTTCTATATAGGCACCTTTGCCTGGGTTAAGAAAGTTGACTCAGCCTATTTGAAAACACCTTGCCCCACGGTGTGGAGTTTATGAGGCCCAATAAGACACTGAGAAAAACAATTAGTCTCCAGTGAAAAGCAATTGCCCCACCATGTTAAAAACAAAAAAATAAAAACTCTTGCCATACCTGTGAACGATTACCCAAGGGCAATTCAACACTGAGTCCTATTAGTCTGTTGGCAGACAAAGTTTCTTGAGGCTTTGAGTGTTTGCATGATCTAATTAGACAGAAACAGTTTGACATTATACTACACTAGAGATTCAGAAGTGTAGCAAACCTAATACATAGTAACAAAAGTCACAAACTCAAAAATGCTGCCAAAATTTGGAGACAAAGAAACAATCCCCAAATGAAAGAACAAGGAAATTCTTCAAAAGAAGAGATAAATGAAATGGAGATAAGATATATATCTGAGGAAAGAGTCAAGAGAGTGGCCAACAGGATGGCAGTGAGGAGAGAGTGTGAGTGCGTGAGGGAGTGAAAGGGGAGTGTGTGGACTTGTGGTGTGTGTGTGTGTGTGTGTGAGTGAGTGAGGGACAGTTAGGTCCTGTAGGAGGCTCAGGGGCTGGCAGACAGGGCTCTACTAGATGGGGATCCCCGGATAACACTGTAAGCACTCCAGGGGCGGCCAGATCTGGCACAGAAACCATGCCATCTTGAAAGGGAGAGCTGTAGTGGCTAGGAGCCCAGCCTCACCACCACCACGACCCTACAGCCACCCTAGTCAAAGACTTATTACCTCATCTTCAGACCCACAGACTCAGGGACTACAACCTTCCCAGCCTGCAGGCCCCTGTGAGTCCTGGAGGGAGCTCCCCCCTCCCCCAGCCACTGCATCATCCATGGGCCCCTGTATCTTGGCACCTGGGCCCCCTGTTGACTCTCAGGGTGTGCTACCCTCCCTCCAGCTTCAGCCACAATCCCACATGGCTCGGGGGCCTGGACCCTGCAGTGAAAGCCAAAATGGGGAGACAGGCAACCTGCAAAGGAAAGAAATCACCAGAAAAAGAACTAAATGAAATGGAGGCATACAATACATCAGACAAAATCAGAGTAAGAGTCATACAGTTCCTAAATCAACTGAATAGAAAATCAACAACTTATGTAAGAATCAAGAATAAATGAATAATGATATAGTGACAATAAAAAAAACATGATGTAAGGTTTTAACAGTAGACTAGAAAAGCAGAGGGTAGAATTAGTGAGTTAGAAGACAGGGCAGTAGAAAACAATCTGAATAGCAATTGGAGAAAAAAAAATAGGAAGCTGGAGGAGAGCCTAATGGAGCTTTGGGACAACATGAAACAAAATAACATATGTATAATAGGGGTGTCGGAAGGACAAAAAAAGGAGCAAGGATTAGAAAACCTATTTGAAGAAACAATGACAAACCTTCTTGGATTTGGGGAAGAAAAAGTCACACAAGCACACAGAGTCCCAAAGAAGATGAACCCAAAAAGACCCACACCAATACACATTGTAATTACAATGGCAAAGGTTAATGACAAAGAGAGAATCTTAAAGGCTGCAAGAGAGAGAGACAGAGAGTTACCTATAAGAAATCTGCCATTAGATTATCAAATTATTTCTCAACAGAAACACATCAGGCCAGAAGGGAATGAAATGAAGTACTAGTATAAAAAGTGATGCAAAGCAAGGGACCAAATCCTAGAATACTCTACCCAGCATGGCTATCATTCAAAATTGAAGGGGAAATCTGAATCCTTGCAGACAAAAAAAGGCTAAGGGAGTTTATCACTACCAAGCCAGTACTGCAAGAAATGCTAAAGTGGTTGTTGTAAAAAGAAGAAATAGAAGGGGAAGAAAGAACACAGGCATAAAGAATAAAAATGGTGAGAGGAAACACAAAATGGCAGCCAAATAGGAAGACATGTCCCAAGCCTTATCCTGGAGCAGATGGAAGAAGCATCTAAATCAGATATCATCCACCTGGAATTGGCAAAGTGAACACAGCTGGTGAGCCAATTCAGAGCCATGAAAGGCAGAGGACACCTTGAGAATGATAGCATCAGGTATCTGGGCTGTAGAGAATTGTAGACCTCCAAGCCAAGAGGGTCAGAAGAAAGCCACACTGCACTAAGTCTGTGTCCCTTGGGGACAGGTGTAACATCTTACTGTGGAAAGGCAGTCCACAGGTCTGCTGGCAGCAGGGTATTCTACATCTAAGTCCACAGCCATGAAAGGCTGAGCCCAGAAGGGTTTGGCCCAAGCCACGTGGTACTGGGAGGAGAGAAACTCACAGTGGCAGTTGTCTCCCCTCTTTTAGGTGTTTTCTTTTATTTGATAAACCCAGTTTATATGCCCTTTCAAATGAAAACACTTACCCGTGGCTAAGGTTCACGTGGAGGTGTGGATTTGTGGTCTGGCTGTGGGGAAGAGCAGGTCAGGGAGAGGTGACCAGGATTCCAGAACTTGGACATCCTTGATGCTCTGGACCTAAGCAGCCATTTTCTCCTGAAGATCTAGACCAGGGGTGGGCAAACTTTTTGACTCGAGGGCCACAGTGGGTTCTTAAACTGAACTGGAGGGCCGGAACAAAAGCATGGATGGAGTGTTTGTGTGAACTAATATAAATTCAAAGTAAACATCATTACATAAAAGGGTACGGTCTTTTTTTTCAATACTTTTATTCATTTCAAACGGGCCAGATCTGGCCCGCGGGCCATAGTTTGCCCATGGCTGATCTAGACCCTCCCAGCAGTCTCCAGAAAACCAATACAACCACACACAGACTATACCCTGAGTGATAAGGATACAAAAAATCTGAATAGCCCCTAAGAGCCCTCAGGGAATGGGTTGAAAATAGGCTATTCCAATGGTTCTTAACCTTCTGGCCCTTTAAATACAGTTCCTCATGTTGTGACCCAACCATAAAATTATTTTCGTTGCTACTTCATAACTGTAATGTTGCTACTGTTATGAATCATAATGTAAATATCTGATATGCAGGATGATCTTAGGCGACCCCTGTGAAAGGGTCGTTCAAGCGCCAAAGGGGTCGTGACCCACAGGTTGAGAACTGCTGGGCTATTCAGTCCCGGAAAGTGTTACAGCAACCTCGCTAACTATAGCCCAGTCAGAAACAGCCACTTGAGAGATTAAGAATGACAGCAGGCAGATATGCTAAGTGGACAGACTGGTCCCGCCTGCTGGCAGTAAAGGGAGACGAGATAGAAACATATGAGCAGTGGATCACATGGAAATTCAACACAGTGATGATTACCTAACAGGAAACTGACAAGTGGCAGAGAGTACAGAAGAGTGGGATCTTAAACTATCCCCCATGGGGCATTAAAACTCAGCTGATATGAACAACACTTCACTTTTTTATTTTTATTATCATTTTTTTATATTTTTCTTTATTTTGGTTTTATTGGTTTGTTTATTTTTTGCATTATATTTTCTTCACTCTATTTTTATTATGTTATCTTTTTTATTATCATTATTATTATTATCTAAAATTTTACATATGTCTCCTTTTCTCCTATTGACTCACCCCAGGCAAACTTCCACCGCCCCACTGTCTGTGTCCATGGGTTATGCTAATATGCATGCATTCAAGTTCTTTGGTTGCTCTCTAAACACCACATCCCCTGCAATTTGTCTTTGGATTTATTTTTGTTCATCAAAT